>NW_014579991.1:15041-22352 GCF_000485595.1 Priapulus caudatus | reverse complement strand
GAGAGAGAGAGAGAGAGAGAGAGAGAGAGAGAGAGAGAGAGAGCGCGCGCGCACGAGAGAGGGAGAGAGATAGAGAAACCCAGCAGGTTTCGCGAGCTGAGAAAATTTATCTCGTGCGCCTACAGGCGGCGCTGCATGCGCGCGTGCCTCCGCCCCTCCCCCGTCTACTCTGGTTCAGCGCAGCTGTGCAAAGAACATTTCCAATCATAAATCCGCGTGTGTGTTTCAAATGGCTCGATGGCACGCCGCCGCCGACTGGTTTGAGTGCTTTTGTCAGCGCGAAAATGGATGCACATGCAATTAATAAAGTTACGAAATAGACATCGATTGGGGGCTCGCAAGAATGCATGCATGCACGCAGGCAGGCAGTCACGCACGCATGCAGGCAGGCCGTGCCTGCATGCCTGCCTGCCTGTGTGCCTGCATGCCTGCCTGCCTGTGTGCCTGCATGCCTGCCTGCCTGTGTGCCTGTGTGCCTGCATGCCTGCATGCGTGCCTGCATGCCTGCCTGCCTGTGTGCCTGTGTGCCTGCATGCCTGCCTGCCTGTGTGCCTGCCTGCCTGTGTGCCTGTGTGCCTGCATGCCTGCATGCCTGCCGGCATGCAGGCACACAGGCACACAGGCAGGCAGGCAGTAAGGCACACAGGCAGGCAGGCATGCAGGCCCACGGGCAGGCACGCAGGCATCCATGCAGGCAGGCAGGCATGCAGACAGATACGCAGACAGGCAGGCATGCACTCAGACAGGCAAGCAGGCAAACATGCAGGCATGCCCGCGCATGCGCCGTATCAACATCTACATCTATATGGTTACGTCGATCTGTCACTCTTGACAATAATTACTCAACGGACATGACGTATCGTGCACGTCGCTCTAGCGTCGCTGCCGACGTCAGCGCATCTGTGACGTCAGCGCATCCGTGACGTCAGCGCATCTGTGAAGGCCCCCCACACACGGTGAGAATTCGGCGCGCGCCAAGTGCGCTGAGCTGAATTCGCACCGTGTGCGGGCTGGTTTACGTGAGATTTTTCACTCGTGCCACTGAGCAAAATATCTATCCTGTTTGATTTTTCTGGCTGCGTGAGGAAAAGGTCTCAGCGTGTGCGGGCTGGGGGTCATAGAACTCGAATACTTCTATTCTATTTCCATGGCTGGCGTGCGCCACTTGCTCACACAACCCAAGCAATGCGCATGCTTGACTTGTATTCTAAAATGGCAGCGCACAGTGAAATACAGTATCAGTTAAAATTTTATATTATAGGATAAATTCCTGGATTTATGGCAGGATATTATCCCTGTCTATACGACATCCGCTCTTCGGAGTTTAAGGACAAAGATAGACTCAATGCCGCAGTTCTGCAGATCGCCACAATCCTTGATCAAACAGGTAAAAAATTATTATTTTAGAGTAATATCTCCATAAAATCCACTGTCTGCACCATGTCTCACGGCAAGTGTGCAGCTCTCTGCCTTCGACGTCTACGTCGACGGAGTATAGGGCCGTAGCCTGAGCAAATTCCTAGGGGGCAGTGGCGGATCCAGGATTTCAAGGAGGAGGTGGGAAAGAGATGGGGGGTCTGGTGGTCCTCCTACAAAACATTTTGAAAATGTAGATAGCAGGAGATAGTATTTGAGGCACTTTTGAGTACACGTACAGCCTTCATTCTGAATACGACAATTCTCTTTTAGTAGAACAATTTATTTTGTTAATTTTGCTCCAAAATCTAGGGGGGCAGCTGCCTCCCTTGCCCCCCGCAAGCTACGACTCTGGAGTAACAACAATAGCAACATTATTTCCTCATCTTCAGAATCGCCAGGTAATCCGCCATTTTGACAAGTCTCGTGATTAAGAAAACCGCCGTTCCGCCGAATTTAGTGAGCAAAGTGCGCAGCGTGTGCGGGGTGGCCATAGTGAGCGAATGACGCGCGCGTTTAGCTCGGTTACAGGTCGTCAGTCCGAAGGGTCACTGGTCCGAAGGAAAAACTAAACATTTTTACTGATATAATTTAGCAAATAAACGAACTATGTAGCCATTTTAGATCATCTCCACAGCTGCTTCATTTCTTCACCCACTCAGCTTCTAGTTTGGAAAAATTAGGGCCTAATTTAGAATGTTTTGTGCATTTTCATAGAAATATTTAATATTTGGGTTGCAAACCAAAATTCCTAATTATTTCAAACCTTTTTTTTCAAATTGTGTGTTCAAAGTTACCTCAGTTGACGGTTACCGTAAAATGCTTAAATTTTAATAAAACCGGGCAATACTAAAAGCCTCCCCTCCCACCTCCCCCCATGCACACGCACACCCTGCCAATTCTACATCACCTGTGAGTGTTTCGGACTATTATAGTGAACCTTCGGACAAGCGAGCTGTCACCGTTTAGCTCAGCGTCGTTGGCGCGCGCCGAATTATCAGCGTGTGCGGGGCCATGACGTCAGCGTGTCCTCCGCCGCGCATATATGATCTGCCCGCCTCTCTTAATTACAGGCCTGTGCTTGCTGAATTATTTAGCTGCGTAAAATGGATTATGCCGCTTGACTAACAAATTACACTAATTGTGAAACATGTCTAAATTTCGAGAGGCGTGCGTGCACGCGAGAGAGAACGCAAGAGAAAGGGAGAGGGAGAGATGGAGAGAGAGAGAGCGAGAAGGAGAGAGCGAGAGAAAGGGAAAGAGAGAGAAATAAAGAGAGAGAGAGAGAGAGAGAGAGAGAGAGAGAGAGAGAAGAGAGAGAGAGAGAGAGAGAGAGAGAGAGAGAAGGAGAGGGGAGAGGGAGAGGGGAGAGAGAGAGCGAGAGAGAGTGAGAGAAAGAGACAGCGCGCGAGAGAGCGCGCGAGAGAGAGACTGCCTGTTGCCGTGCAGCAATCTCTCGCTGCGGCTTCCTGCTACTGGTAAGGAACCCCCTTCCCCCCCTCTCTCTTTTTTATCGGCGTGCCTTTCTTTGTTCTTGATATGAGCACTATAATTGTTCGTGGGTTGCCTCGCTTTTGCTGTGGTAGTCGGGAGATGATATTTCGACGCCGAACTAACACATCGGCACGAATCATATATGGACGTGCGGGGGAGGGGGAGAAACATGAGGAGGGAGGAGGAGCCGTAGAAAGTGAGAAGGAAGAGCAGGATAAGAGAGAAGGGCAGAGGAAACGGTGAATGAGGAGAGGAGCAGCGGGAGGATTAGGAGCAACAGAACTGGAGGAGAAGCAAAACGGGAGGAGAAGGAGAAGGAGAAGGAGGAGGATCAACAGCAGCAAAAGAAGGATGAGGAGCTGCAGAAAGGGTGGAGGAGGAAGGACAGGAGGAGAAGGAGCGGAAAGAGGAGGAAGAAGAGGAGGTAGAGGAGGTAGAGGAGGAGGAGCAGGAGGAAGAGGAAGAAGAGGAAGTAGAGGAGGAGGAGGAGCAGGAGGAAGAGGAAGAGGAGGAGTAGGCGCAAGCAAGCAAGCAAACAAGCAAACAAACAGGCAGGCAAGCAGGCAGGCAAGCTGCATAGCTCGGCAGCTTTCAATAAGTCCAATTTGCGTTATTTGTATGGGATGCATTTAAGGCGAGTGGCGGCACTCGAACACTCACACACGCGAACATGGCGCGCCGGTCGCGTGCGCAGCAGCGATGTCGTAAAACGTCGCAAATAGATAAATGGCGGTGAGCCGTGGCAGACGATTTCCGACGGGCACACGCGCGGGTGCACGAAGAAAAATACATGGCCAAGGGGTGAGAAAGGAAGAGAGAGGGGGAAAGATCGAGCGAGTGAGCGAGAAGGAGAGAAAGGGAGAGAGAGAGGGGGAAGAGGAGCGAGAAAGAGAAAAAGATAGAGATGGAGAAAAAGATAGAGATGGAGATAGAGATAGAGAGAGCGAGAAAGAGAGAACGAGAAAGAGAGAAGTGTTCAGACGTCGTTGGCAGCGACTAGTGGCGGCTAGTGAGAGTAATTTCGCGACGACAAGCTTGTCTATTTAGCTGCTGCTGGTCGATGAATGCCACCAACAGATACGCGGCGATGAAGCGATGCGAGCTGAACGTCTGTTTGCTGATAGCGCGGGGAAGGGGAAGACATGTACACATACACGCATGCACACACACGCGCACGCATGCACGCACGTACACGCATACGCGCACACACGCACGCATTCTCACACAGTACACACACACACGCGCACACACGCGCGCGCGCTCAAGAAATAAGATAAGAACCAAGAAAAGGAAGAGAGAGCGAGAAGGGGAGAGGGGAAGAGAGAGAGAGAGAGACAGAGAGAAAGCGAGCGATAGAGAGAGAGAGAAAGAGAGAAAGAGAGAGAGAGAAAGAGAGAGAGAGAGAAAGAATCGCGCGCGCTCGCGAGAGAGAGAGAGAGAGAGAGAGAGAGAGAGAGAGAGAGAGAGAGAGAGAGAGAGAGAGAGAGAGAGAGAGAGAGAGAGAGAGGCAAGAGAAGGCGGGGAACAAGAAACAGCGCGGAATCAAATATGTAAATGTACTTGATGGCCGATGTCGGAGCGCGTCAGTTTCCGTATCAGATATGCTGACCGCTGCGTGAAAAGTGCCGCGATCGGCTGCCCGCCTGCTAGTACTGAGCCATTACTACTACTAGCAGCAGTATAACAGCAGCAGCAGTTGCAGTAGTAACAACAGTAACAGTAACAGCAGCAGTAGTAGCAGCAGCAGCAGCAGTAGCAATAGCATCACCACCACCACCACCAGCAGCAGTAGCAGCAGCAGCGGTGGTAGCAGCAACAGTAGCAATAGCATCCCCACCACCACCACCAGCAGCAGCAGCAGCAGCAGCAGCAGCAGCAGCAGCGGCGGCAGTAGCAGCAGCGGTAGCAGCAGTAACAGCAGTAGCAGCAGTAGCAGTTGTAGCAGCAATAGCAGCAGCAGCAGCAGCAGCGGCAGTAGCAGCAGCAGCAGTAGTAGTAGCAGCAGCAGCAGCAGTAGTAGCAGCAGTAGCAGCAGTGTGTGTGTGTGTGTGTGTGTGTGTGTGTGTGTGTGATACATATATCCATACATATCCCATCGTCAGACTTTTACAGCTACACTTACAGCTGTAAGTGAACCGCCATCATATGTAATTTTGCAAAATATGAAATTGTTGCGTCTGATTGATTAAGCTGAACGTGTTGTATTATGTATGGGCGTTACTCTGTCAGGAGCCAGAGATCTTTCAGTCGATTCTTCTCATGATCAGTCAGTGGCGGATCCAGGGGGGCACAGGCGGCGGTCGCCCCCCCCCTAGAATTTTCAGGGCAGGGGTATTTTGAGCCTAGGTCTTGGTAACCCCAGTGAGGCCATGTACATTGGACACATCATAAAACCCGGAAAATCCATTCCAAATGGATAATATGACATTTCTCTTATTCGAGAAGGCTTATCCCAAATTAACAGATATATGGCCCATTCGCCCCCCTAGAATTAACTTCTGGTTCCGCCACTGTCTGTGGCCTCGTAACAGATGACAACATGATGCTAAGCATTGGCGTAACCTTCAAGAATTCGTATCGAACTTTTTAGCAAAAATTGCTAAAATTAACTATTTTTCACATACATTAATTTAGTAGATACCTAAAGAGTATAGGTAAGTCTAAACAAGAGTAATAAGTAGATTCAGTAATATATTTAGTTTATTGTATTATAGCTTATAGTTTATTAAGTTAATTTTAATTAAGTCGAAACAGTATTAGTCAAACACAAATCGTAGAGAAGTAAGTCAGCAAAACACTTACGTAGATTGCCCTGCTGTGCGATACTAATTTGCTTTGAACCGTATAATATACGTATACATATTATGTTGAATCTGACAATCAATATTGCACGTTTACGAGTATATATTTTCGTAGATATTAGGACATATTCAGGAATCAATTGAGCAAATTACAAATTAGATGGATGGGAAAAACTCCAAAATTAGCAAATCCAACAGTGGATTGGAAAATGATGAAGGAATCCGAAATCGACCGATTCCAAACTGGATGGACGGCAGAATCCGGAAAGAATCGAATTCCAAAGTGGGTGGATTTAAGGAGAATCAAAACTGAGTCAGTTGCAGAATGTTACCGTTGACATCTAGTTAAGGAAAGGTGAATTTGAGGTGCGCTACCGTATACTGTTCTAGCCGCTGCCGACTTGCGCTGCGAAACACAAGCACTACGGGAGTATCTATTTGGATCTTGCACACACCCGGGTGCGCACACATACACGCACGCGTGCACGCACACACACGCGTGTTCGCACACACACGCGTGCGCGCGCACACACACGCACACACACACACACACACACACACACACNAGGGAAGATCTATGGGAGAGATGTATGGGAAGAGTGAAGGGGGAGAGATGTGGGAAAGATGTATGGGGGAGATGTATGGGAGAGAGAAGGGGGAGAGATATAGGGAAGATGTGTGGGGGAGATGTATGGGGGAGAGAAGGGGGAGAGATATAGGGAAGATGTATGGGGAGATGTATGGGGAGTGAAGAGGGAGAGATGTAGGGAAGATCTATGGCGAGGTGTATAGAAGAGTGACTTGCGAGTAAGACTGACGATTGTAACTGTTTAATAAAAAACATTATCCTGTGAAAGACTGCGTTTAAGATACACCTTTTAAGATGCGTCTAGTGTTTCCTCGTTACAATGTATTCAGGCAGACAGGACGGGGTCATCTGCTTTAGAAAAGAAACGATAAGATTGTGACAGACAGACAGACAGTCTGCGATCGGATGTCAACCCGACAAAATCAAGCGAATATTTTGACAAGATTCGGGGGAGGGAGGGAGGGAGGGAGAAAGGTAGGGAAGGAATGAAGGAGAGAGGGAGGGAGGGAGAGAAGCGGTGAAGGGTTAATATGTTCGTGTTGTCACGGTGTTGTTATCACGTGTCACTCTTCTTCTTTTTCCTTCCCCCTCCTCTCTCTCTCTCTCTCTCTCTNGAGAGAGAGAGAGGGGAGAGCGCGCGCGAGAGAGAGAGAGAAAGAGAGAGCCACGGCGACCTTTTAATCAGCGTGACTCAGCGCCCGCTATTTCCGCTGCAGCTTTCGCCAATCGCCGCCAAAATGACCCCCTCCCCATCCCCCCCCCGCCGCTCCGATTCAAAAGAGCGGAAGAGGCAGGAAAACGCAAAGATCTTAGCAGTCACTACGCCAATCTTTCACAGCCTGGTAGTAGATGCGTGAGAGGCCGAGAAAAAAAAAGATGTATGGACGAGTGAAGGGGGAGAGATGAAAGGGGAGAGTTGTAAGGAAGATGTATGGGGGAGAGATGTATGGGAAAGTGAAGGGGGAGAAATATAGGGAAGATGTATGGGGGGGGGAGATTTATGGGGGAGAT
>NW_014579991.1:12759-13494 GCF_000485595.1 Priapulus caudatus | reverse complement strand
CTCTCTCTCTCTCTCTCTCTCTCTCTCTCTCTCTCTCTCTCTCTCTCTCTCTCTCTCTCTATTCAACTCTTTCTCCTTCGTATGTAATAGTTCTGCCTAGTTCCGCAAGGTCACCTTGAAATTCATCTCTCATTCAAAATTACGATTAACTCCCATTTTAACCCCCTATAACAAATTAACCAATTAAGTAAAAATAAATAAAAAAAATATTTTCATTAAGAATATTATTTTAAAATTGACAAAATAAAGTACAAATTACTATAACAAATGCTAGCTAAAGGTCGCTTGCAATGAGCACTGCGCTCACACACATGTTTGTGATTGCGAACAAACGCATCACGGGAGACAAACCATCGTCTGCAAAACGTATTTGCGAACGAGTCTGCACACGATCTGACATTTTCCAAAATTACTCTAAAAACGAAAAAAAAAGTCTAAAAACGAAAAACGAATACTAATACGTATCATTCGGTCGCATGGCATTTTCCCGATGCCACGAAATATCACCACAGCAGCGAAGAAACAACGGAGGAAGAGACATGAGTTATTACCACGACAGAAGAAAAAACAACAACATTAATCATGGTACGAAGGTTTGCGTTTCCTCCTACACACGCACACGCTACGCAGACGCTCACGCGAGTTCGTTTGCCAGACAACCACGGACGCGCGACGCGCGCTCTCGTTCTCTCTCTCTCTCTCTCTCTCGCTCTCTCTCTCTCTCTCTCTCTCTCG
>NW_014579991.1:0-8421 GCF_000485595.1 Priapulus caudatus | reverse complement strand
GTCGTGTGTGTGTGTGTGTGTGTGTGTGTGTGTGTGTGTGTGTGTGTCGTGTTGTGTGTGTGTGTGTGTGTGTGTGTGTGCGTGTGTGTGTGTGTGTGTGTGTGCGTGCACGTGTGTGTGTGCGTGCGTGTGTGCGTGTGTGTGGACTCGTTGACGACTGAGGAACTGCCATGGTGAATAATTACGTGTATTTGTTCAATAAATATAGTCTGTCCGCTTCGCGCCCCGTGTTTGTTCCTCTCCCATTAGAAGATCAAATACATACATACACACGCACGCACGCGCACACGCACACACACGCACACACACGCGCGAGCACACACGCACACACACGCGCTGACACACACGCACACACACGCGCGCGCATACACGCACATACACGCGCTGACACACGCACAAACACGCACACACACACGCACACACGTTCCGCGACGTGCGCGTGATGTGTGTGTGCGCGTGGTGTGTGTGTGTGTGTGTGTGTGTGTGTGTGTGTGTGTGTGTGTGTGTATGGTGTTCTGTGTAGTGTGTTATCTGGCTGTGTGGTGCGCGGCGTGTGTGTTATGTGTGTGTGTGTGTGTGTGTGTGTGTGTGTGCGTGAGCTTGGCTGTGTGTGTGTGTGTGGCGCTATGCGCGCGCGGCCGTGTTGTGTGTTGTGTTGCTGTGTGTGTTGCCACCAGCTTCTCTCGCCCTTGTCCTCCGCTTTGTCTGTACCTGTGTTTGCGTAGGCTGTCTCTACTCCGCCCATGTATGTGTGCGTATGCGTGCATATAGTTGGACTAGGTGCGTCGGTGTGTGGCGGCGGAGGCGAGGGGTTAACCAGCTGGTATTACAATCAGAGTAGATGATATGAGTGGTGATGATGATTGTGTGCTGTGATTATTACTCGTTGATACTCCGTGTGGCTTGACGTACGCATAGGTTGCGCCAGTACAAACGAGTAACAGGCGCGCGCGCGGGAAGGGAATTTTGCTTTTGTGTTCCTGTTGTGTGTGTCGGGCTGTGTCGCTTTTGCATTTTTTCGCTTGTGGGTTTGTTGTGTTGTGTGCTTTTTGTGTCTACATCTATACCATGTGATTTTGCTCAGTTTACAGCATGCTGTCTGTGTAGGCATTTGATTGCGTCTCGTTGTGTTGGTGCGGCTTTGATTTGCCGTTGTTGGGCGGCGTTTCTGCATTTGCTGTTGTGGGATTTGCTTATTGTTGTGGGATTTGCCATTTGTGTTGTGGGATTTGCAGTTGTGTTGTGCGGCATTTGCAATTTGTTGTGGATTTGCAGTTGTGTTGTGGGATTTGCAGTTGTGTTGTCTGTGGATTTGCCTTCTGTGGTGAGGCCTTTCTGGCCACCGTAGTGGAGTGGTGTGGCCTAAGATAAACCAATCACACTGTGCGACACATACCATAGGAACCGAACAGACGCTCTCTTGTATTTAAACATTATGGCTCGTTAGTCGTCTCGTCTGTCGTACATGAGTGCGCTGGCGGGGAGTGTGATAGTGTCCTGCATTTTCGTTTTGTTTTTGATTGCGTTCAACACTCATGCAAGCAGCACACGTACACGTGCGTGCGTGCGTGTGTACGTACACGTGCGGTGCGTGCCGGTTGGTGTGTGACCGTGTGCACGTACACGGGGCTGCGTCGCTGTGGTGCATGTGCACGTGTGGTCTTGACAGACTCCATGGGCCATGTGTGTGGTGTGCAGGTACAGCAGTGCGTCCTTTGGCTTGTGTAGTGCGTCGTGTTACGGTACACAGTGCGTTGCGGCGTGCTCTGAAGTCCGTGTACGTACACGGTGCAATAGCTCACGCCGTGCGTTGCGTTGTGTACGTACACGTGCCTGGTGTGCGTTGTATGTACGTACACTGGTGCGGTGCGTTGTGTACGTAGCACGTGCTGGTGTTGTCGTGCGTGAGTTACACTGTGCGTTGCTGTGTCGCGTGTGTACGTACACGGGCGTGCGGCGTGTGATTTCTGCAGCTGCTCCGGAGGTCTGCCAGTGTTCTTCGCAACCCCTTGTGACGTTTACACGTGCGTGCGTAGCGTGTGCTGTTCTTTGTTGTTTGTATAGGCTGAACACGGGCTGCGGTGCTGTGCGTGTGCACGTAACGTGGCGTGCGTGCTGTGGCTGTGCGTTGCATCGTGCACGTGTGGCTGCATTGTCATGTGTGGCACGTTACACGTCGGTCGTTCGGTGTGGCTTGGCCGTGGCGTGTTGCACGTACACTGCCTCGACGTGCGTAACGTGCTGTTGCACACGTACACGGCGGCGCGGTGACTAGGTCCGTCTCGGGGCTGCTGTTGCGTTTGTGCGGTGCGTGCACGGTTGCACGTGCGCTGACGCATCCGTTGTGTGTTCGTCGTGGCACGGTACACAGTTGCTCGCTCGCGTCGCTGCGTGCGGTTGCACGGTTAACGTGCTAGTTGGCGCGCGTTTGCACGTACACGGTTTGGCGGCAGTGCACATTGGAACTAGCAGCACACGATACACGTGGCGCTGGGGGCTCGTGTGCGTGTGTACGTACTCACGGTGTGTGGTGTGTGTACTTCGCAGATCCTGGGCGTGCGTGTGTGGTGTCTACTTGGTGTGCGTGTGCGACGTTAACACGTGGCCTGCGTCGCGGCTCGCATGCTTGTGTGGATGTTTTATCCTGCTGTGTGTGCTGCGCGCATATGGTGGCGTGCTGTTGTGGTGACAGTGGTGCGGTGTGTGTGCAGGTTACACAGTGCGTCGATGTGAGTTGTGTCTACATCTCATACAATGTGATATGTACACGCAGGCTCGCACAGCGTGTGTACGTACACAGGCGGTGCGTGCGTGGTAGAGTACACGTTGCGTCGCGGTGGTGTTTTACGTCAACGTGCGTTGCGTGGTGGGCGTTGTGTGTTTATGGTCGTGCAACTATTGCCATTGGTGTAAATCCGTATATCTACCAGTTGCTACAGATTGGCAGTAGTAGTAGTTGTTGAGTGCTGGGAGTGGCGCTCGCTACAGTGGCTGACCACGCGGGCCAGTCTTGTGCTGTAGTCCACGCGCTTTGTGCGCTAAACAGATTGTTCACTCGTTACAGACAACTATGTGATTGCATGCTCCAAGCTTCTAGTTGCGCGACTGCGGAAGTAGCGCGTCGTACAATCCGCGGCGGCCCTGCGCACTCTGTGTACACCTGTGACCGTGCCTCGTTGCCAGATGGCATGTCGATTGGCCGGTGCCATTCGCATGTGGCACGTTTGCTGTAGTGCAATTCGTCGGTGGGTGCACCAGATAATCTTCTTGTGAACAGACTCGTGTCGATTTGGCTCGTGCGTCAATCGGTGACTAGGTTGGCGCCCGGCTCTGTGCGTTGCTGTGCTTTAGCAGATTGCATCGTTTGACACGGCGCCGAGCCGCGTTTAATCCGATGCGTGCGTGATTGCACGTACACGGGCGTGCTGTTCGTGTTGCGGTGGCGTGCCGTGCGTGCTGTCTGCACGTACACGTACGTGCGTTGTCACGTACGCACGTGCGTGCGTGTTGTTGTGCACGTACACGTACGTGCGTGTGCCACTACACTTACGGGGCGTTATGTTTACTGGCGAACGTTCCCTGCCGAACCGTCTCGTACGTCGTTGCACGTCACACGTCGCAGTGCGACCCGATTTACTGCCGTACGTCACTACCGATGGTTGACTTCGCCCGACGTCTCACTGCCAGACGTTTACTCCCGTGACGCTCGATGCGTTGGGCGCATTGGATCTGTTCCCCGTCACGTAGCACTGTGTTGTGGTGCACGTCGTTCTGTCCGGACCGTGTACATTATCATGTTTCAGTCGTGCGACGTTCTACGTGAGCGCTCGAGCATGGTCATCCACTCCGCGTAACCGACGTTAGTGCGTTTCCACTGGCTCGCTCGCTGCAGTTCACTTCACGCACGCTGTCAGCTGCCGCTCGCTCGGGTCGCTGCTGTGCGTGTGTTAACGTACATGGGCTGCGCGGATGTGTTCACTTGCGGCCGTGGCCCGTGTTTTAGCCGTGGCCCGGTAGCGTTGACACTGTAATGGCATTCTGATATCACCGTTCCCCCTCTCTGCGTAAAATCTCTCCCTCACCCTCCCTCTGCCCGCTAAATCTCTCCCTTCCCTCCCTCTTCCTCGTAAATCTCTTCCCCCATACCTCCGCCTATGAATCATCTCTCCTCCCCTTCCTCTCCCGCTAAATCTCTTCCTTCGCCTCTCGCTCGCCATCGTTCGCCACCGCTAGGATGCTGTGGCGTAGTTTGGTCTTCTTACACTCTCCGCTTTCTCGCCTTTACCGAAAAATCTCGTCCCTCCCCCCTCCCCCTCTTCTTGCCGGAAAATATCTCCTTCCCCTCTCTCTTCCCGTTAAACCTCTTCCGATCTCCCCCTCCTGCCGTAAATCTTCTCCCACCCCTCCCCTCTCTCCCTGTGGAATGTCTCTCTTCCCCTCCATCTAAGGAATCAATCTCTCCCTTCCTCCCCACCTTTTCCTCCGCCACCTCTCTCTCATACTCCTCTCCTGCTCCTCTTCCTCTCCCTCCCCCTCCCTCCCTCCGCTTTGTGTGCCACGGCTACCGTCGCCCTGTCCTTCAGCATTCCATCTCCCCTCTTCCCTCTCGTTGCGGTGTCGTGAGTCGTAACGTACACGCGCTGACGTGTCACCTCTCGTCCCTCTCCCATCCCTCCGCCTCTCCCTCCCTCCACTCCCTCCTTCCCTTCCCTCCCCCTTCTCCCTCCATTTTCGCCCTCTGCCCTTCCTCCTCTCTTTATCCCATTCCCTCTCCACCCCCTTCCCCATTCCCTCCCCTTTCTCCCCACCCCTCCCATCTCCCTCACCTTGCCTCTCATCCCCTCCCCAATCACCTCTCATCACAACATGACATAGTCAGTCGAAATTAAATTGACGTTCGGTGAATGCACGTAACACCGTGCAGTGCAGTTGTGTGAACGAGTACACGTGCGCGTGCGTGTACACCGTACAACGAGCCTAAACTACCGAACTCGCTTCGTGACGGTATATATAACTGAAACAAATTGCCAAGTCAGTAGATGGCAAACGATAAGAAGGGCACCGCCTGACCGTGCCGCAATCCACTGCGCCAGAATACGCGCCAGACCGCTATCCTTGGGCCAGCATAATCTTCTCACGTTTCGTTAGTTCTATGATCCTGGTCAATTATTTATTTTATTTTCTGACCTGATCCAATTTACGCTTGGCCGACGACGCAGTAGGGTATCCGGCGAAAATCTTCTCTAAATCGGTTTCCTCCTCCTATAAAATGTGTGGGGAATGAGCGCGCTCAGCACCCGCGTTGCGCTAGCCATAGACGATGTCGCGGCGCGCACAGGTGCCCTACGCTCTCGGCCATTTTCTGGCCTAAGCACTACGGTACCAGCTGACGCGCGCTCTGTGGCTCCACCCTCGCTCTGGCCAGACGCGCGCTGGTTATTCTCACAACCGTTGATCTTTGCGGGGGCAGAAGCAGGGAATCGCCTGACTCTAAACGTTCGTTGCCGGCCATTCAATCTACCGCAATAACGCTGTTAATAGTATCTACTATTTCTTCCGCGAGCGCCGGCGCGCTCTCTTCTCTCTTTCTCTCTCTCTCGCTCTGCATTATCGATCCTCTCTCCTCTTCTTTTACTCTCTTCATCCATCTCTCTCTTCTTATTATCGAATAGTCAGTTCGTCACTCGTTCTGTCTGTTCTGTCTTCTCGCCTGTGTCTATATTACCTGTAAACTTACGTGCTACTTTAGCACGCTGCCGCTCCTCGAAATTTCCTCGTAAATCCGCATTTTAGGTGCAGACCGTAATCCCCGCCCATTATTCCTATACGGCGCGTACGGCTGCTGTCTCAACTCATGGCCCTGTCTCTCTCTCTCTCTTCTCTCTTTCGCGTTTCTGAGCCGAGGCTTATCTCTTATCTGCCTATTTTCCAGACACCATGCGGTGCCAGCCCTAGTTCCAATCATGTCGGTTTACATAGGTCAACGCGTTAACGGCGCTTAGCACAAACCAATGCATACTCGCTCTCTTCAATTTCTTATTATAAGGCGCTCGCTTATTTTAACTCCTCTCGTCTTGTGCTGCTCTCATGTTATTGGTCTCTAGTATCTCTGCTGTGCTCTGCCTCTACTCTCTCAGCGCCATCTCCTTGGACCATAAAAATTAATAAAATTAAATAACGAAATTAAGAATTATCCAATCAGCGGCCGTCCCCTAGCGGGATCACCTATCTCATTTGTGAGCAAAAATCCGTGCCTGTTTCTCATTCTTCTCTCTCTCTCTCTTCTCTGTCTCTATCATCCTCTCTCTCTGCGTTATATGTTAGTTCTATCGCTTTTTCCTCGCTTCTCTTTTTCAGGATGAACATCTGCTCTCTGTTGTAAACTGCTCTCCCTCTCTTCTCTCTCTCTCTCTCTTCTCTTTTGTGTATTTAACTTCGTCATATTTTTCACTCTTGGCTTCTATAGTCATTGATTTCTCACAATTTTTGGCTCGTTGGCCCATTAATCATACTTTACATTTTCAGTGGGTCGGGAATCTCTTTGTTCATATAACGTTTATAACCGGGTGCAAATCCACTTTCTTTTAGCCTAGCCTCGCCTAGCGCACCTTAGCAGGTATCACTGAAATATCCAGATGAGACGGGATACTAGAGAAGCAGTTTGCCGAAAGGAGATGTTGATCCCAGCGCTGAAAGCGCAGATCTTTGCGCGCAGTTCCGCGGCAAGGCGCACGCGGACCGCGTCTGTCTTCTGTCTCTTTCGCTCGTCTCTCTGTCTGTCTTCTCGCCTGCTCTCTCTGTCTGCCTGCGCTGTCTTGTCTCTCGCTACTCTCTCTCTCTCGTGCGTTCTTCTCTCTCTCTTTGTCTCTCTCTCTCTTCTCTGCTCTCTCTCTGTCTCTCTCTCTTCGGCTCTCTCTCTCTCTCTCTCGGTCTGTTTGTCTGCGTCGTAGACTTCTTTCGCGCTGCTCTGTCTCTCGCTGTCTCTCTGGAATCCAGTCATGCAGCCGCTGTGGCAGCTAATGGCTACCGGTGCGCCGAACGTGGCTGTCTCTCAGTCTGTCTGCGTAGGGCCGAGTGCGCGTTCTGCGATCTCTCCTACTAGTCTGCCATCTCACGTTCTAGCACGTCCATTTTCTTGTATCTGTCTGTCTGTCTGTCTGTCTGCATGCAGACTTTTTGGTGAGTCTTCTCTGTCGTCTCTCGACGTGAATAGAGAATAGCATGCGGCTCCCTCGTCTGTCTGCCTTGGCTCGTGTCGTTGTCTCTCGCAATCTCGCTGCGCTCTCTCTCCTCATCTCGTTGTTCTTCTCTCTCATGCTTGTCTATCCCTTTCCTGTTTCTCCTTCCTCTCTCTCTTCGCTGGCTCTGTCTCTCTTCTCTTTGTATCCGCCTCTCTATTTCTCGGCCGGCTATTCTATTTGCTGGTCTCTCGTCTCTCTTGTTTCCGTCTACTCTCGATCTGTTTTGATTTCTGCTGGTTAGCATGTTCTTCCAGCCACTTGACTGATGTGTGTGTGTCTCATCCCATTATCCTCCTTGCGCATCGGTCCCCCCCCCTTGTTACTCCTTCTATCCATCGTTCTGTACGTTTGTCGTCATATCGGACAATCTTGTCTATGGGCTTTGTCCTCGCATGCTGGTATGGTCCGTACATCACCTCGGGATTTTGATCGTGTGTTGCTGCGTGCCCTTGTATTCTCTTGCTGTTTGCTTCATGGTCTGGGTCATACTACTACTGTATGATTCAACACAATTACATGCTGGAGCCCTGTGCCTCCTCTTTCTCTTCGCTAGGCAATTTTTACTGAAGGCTAGAACATGTACTAATAAGCTCTCTTCTCATCGCATTCAGTCTCATCACTCACTGTTTTCTCTTGTTCACCTCCCATTCAGTGCGAGACGACGAGCAGGCCAGTCATACTGTCAAGAAGGCCTTTGCTTTGTTGTCTGTTCGTCTGTCTACTTTGTCTCTCTTCGCTGGATCATCTTTCCATAGCTGGGTGTTACCTCGGTCTGACACTACCATATCGAATGGTTTTTCATCACAGGTAGTACATTGCCGACATGCGTTTGCTACGAACCTCGACTCGGCCCTGTTGTTCTCTTTCCGAATCTCATCCGCTCTGCTCTCTCTCTCAGTTGATGGGCGAGCTTTGCCATCTCTCTTCTCAGTCTCTCTCTCTCTCTGCATGGCATTGCCTTCTCATCTGCGCCGTTAATACGTCCTTCCTCTCTCTCGTGCTTTCTCCATCTAACTCTCGACTTGTTAGTTGCTCGATCTCTGCTCGTCTCTATTTCTGCACTCTCACTCTCTCTCTCTCGTATCTGCGTCCATACATTCATCTACTTCATCGTCCTCCAGTAATGATCTCTCCTGAGAGTACTTATGCTCTCTTGCTCAACAGGCTGTCTGTCTATGTG
>NW_014579990.1:20959-22374 GCF_000485595.1 Priapulus caudatus | reverse complement strand
AGGACCCCTCTCTCTCTCTCTCTTCTCTCTTTCTCCTCTCTCTCTCTCCTCTCTCTCTCTTATGGTGCTCTCTCTCTCTCTCTCTTCTCTCTCTCTCTCTCTCTCTGTTCTCTCTTCTCGGGCTGGTCTCTCTCTCTCATCTCTCTCTCTCTCTCTCTCTGCTCTCTCTCCATCTACTCTCTCTGTGGTTTGTCTTCTCTCTGTGTGTGCATGTGTTGTGTGTCTTGCTCTCTCTTCCTCTCTCTCTCTTTCTCTCTCTCTCTCTCTCTTTCTCTCTCTCTCGCTCCCTCTCTACTCTGCTCTCTCTCTCCTCTCTCCCGTTCTTCGCTCTCTCTCCCCCCGCCTACTCTCTCTCTCTCTCCCTCGCTCGCTCTCCTTCTCTGACTCTCTGCTGTACTGCCTGGCTCGGGCAGAGCGATTCACCACTGCTAGCTGGACATGCGTGAGATAAGTTATATTCTGGAGGAGAGAAAGACGAGAGAGACGACGAGAGACGACGATGAGGACGAGACGAAAAAGATGAGCGAGGACACACAGAGAGACGACTGAGAGACGAAGAGTAGAATAGAGGGAGCAGAGAAGAAGAGGAAAAGAGAGAGGAGCAGAGAGAGAGAGGAGAGAGAGATGAGAGGACACACACAGAGAGAGAGACAGATGAGAGAGAGAGAACGAGAGAGAGAGAGAGGATTGGAGGAAGAGAGAGAGAGAGAAAGAGAGAGGAAGAACAGAAGAGGAGAGAGAGAGAGAAGAGAAGACGGCAGAGAGAGATGGATTTATGAGAGAGAGAGAGAGAGAGAGATTCGATAACAGAGAGAGATGAAGAGAAGAGAAAGGGAGTTAGAGAGACTTACGATTGAATAAACGTGCACGCCTGCTTCGGCAACGTTTCCAAAATATGATATCATTTCTACTTTCGTGTTTCGCTACTTATATATATTTATATGTATGCGGAAAAGCAATTTCATTCCGACGTTTATATCGTGAATTCAAATTCGGCGCATGTCTATGTGACGCACGTGCTCACAGCCACCGTGTCCGGGGGCGCTGAGCGGGTGGGTGGGGGAAGCCAGTGTGTAAAATAGGTGAAGGGCGGGGGGAAGGACGTTGAGGAGGAGGGTGGTGGCCATGGGGAGGCGTGGCCCTCCTCCTCCTCCTCCTGCTACCCCCTCCCCCAGCAGTAAACAGTGGTCGGTGGGAGTTGATGCTGGCGTGCTGGTTATGGTGTCGCTCGCGTCGACGTGCGAATTGCACGCGAAACGGTGTCACGGTGTGAGGCCGCTAAACAACGACCGATAAAAGCGAAATTACTCTCGCCATACACGTTTTACGACCGCCGAGCCACCTCTCTCTGTCTCGTCTCTCTCTCTCTCTCTCTCTCTCTCTCTCTCTCTCTCTCTCTCTCTCTCTCTCTCTCT
>NW_014579990.1:15044-17010 GCF_000485595.1 Priapulus caudatus | reverse complement strand
CCTCCCTACCTTCCTGCCTCCCTGCCTTTCTCCCTACCTCCCTGCCTCCCTGCCTGCCTGCCTGCCTGCCTGCCTCCCTGCCTCTCTCCTTGCCTCCCTGCCTGCCTCCCTGCCTCTCCGCCTCCCTGCATGCCTGCCTCCCCGCCGTCCGTGTAGACGTTTGTTTTAAGTGTTTCCTCAATGACCGCGTGCTCGTACTGCCGAGTGCTCGCAAACTCTGCATCCAATATAGGCACCCACCGAGCGACGCCGCCGTGTATGGGGGTGGGGGGGGGATGAGTGCGCGCGCGTGCGTGCGTGCGTGAATGTTTGTACGTCTAAGTGGCAAGGGCGCATATGGGGGCAAGAGGAAACCCACTGCGCGACGTCCGCTCTCCTTCTCTCTCTCTCTCTCTCCCTCCTCTTTCTCCTCTCTCGCGCGCTCTCTCTCTCTCGTCTCTCTGTCTCTCTATGTGTGCGTGTGCGTGTGTGCATAATAGTTTGTTGGCTTGCTGGCTAGATAGCCTGATAGCTGGATGAATGGGTGACTACATGGCTGGATAGCTATGTACGTAAATAGTATGGTGGGATTATTGGATAGTTATACGCGTAGATAGCTATATAGCTATATAGCTATACACGTAGATATATACACTTAGATAGATACACAGATAGATACATACGTAGATAGCTATACACGTAGATAGATACACACGTAGATAGCTATGTACGTAGATAGTTACACACGTAGATAGCTATGTACGTAGATAGATACACACGTAGATAGCTATACACGTAGATAGATACACACGTAGATAGCTATGTACGTAGATAGTTACACACGTAGATAGCTATGTACGTAGATAGATACACACGTAGATAGCTATGTACGTAGATAGTTACACACGTAGATAGCTATGTACGTAGATAGATACACACGTAGATAGATACATGTGCGTAGATAGATACACACGTAGATAGCTATGTACGTAGATAGTTACACACGTAGATAGCTATGTACGTAGATAGATACACACGTAGATAGCTATGTACGTAGATAGTTACACACGTAGATAGCTATGTACGTAGACAGATACATGTGCGTAGGTAGTCATGAGCATGCATCGCTGCATGGATAAGAGTGGTTGAGCATCAACGCGCGATTTGTTTGAATTTGTCGTGTTTGGAAATTCGACCTGTTATCGCAGCACACGCCGGCTCCCTCCGGCCCGGCCCCGGCTATTTTTACACTTCCCCTTCCAGCCAGCACGAGGAGGAAGCCAGATTTCTTCTTCCTCCGCTGTGCCTTCCTCCCGTCCCGCGCGCCTCCGTAACAGTGTTAAACAGCACCGATGAGACTTCGCGTCTAGGGTTACCCAACGTCGTGTTGTTTTTACTTGCTTCCCTCCGGGAGATTGGGAGCGAAGGAAGGGAGGCACTGATGTAGGGGGAAGTACACGCAGGAAGCCCCACTCAGCGCTGAGGAGGATGGGGAGGAGGAGGAGGAGGGGGAGGATGAGAGAGAGGAGGAGGAGGAAAGGGAGGAAAGGAAGTCACTCCACTCTGAGCAGACGATAAAGAAAGAAAAGGAAGGAAGGAGGGAGGAAGACGGGGAGAGTGTCTCTACGAATACGAGTTAGAAGAACGTGAAGAGGAAAAAACATTGTGAATGCTGAGTGGAGAAAGAGGAGGATACGGAGAAGAAGAAGAAGCAGAAGAAGAGTTGTGGAAGGATGTAGGGATCAAGATAAAGAGGAAGCTGATGAGGAGGGAGGATGAGGAGAAAACAGCGAGAAGCTTGCCTCTATGTTCTTCATCGGTCTTGCACGCACGCAGGCACGCACGCGCGCACGCACGCACGCACGCACGAAGCAGACGACAGTGCATTAGCTGCCATCTCTCACCCTCTCTCTCTCTCTCTCTCTCTCTCTCTCTCTCTCTCTCTCGCCCTCCCTTGCTCTCGCTCTCTATATATATCGGTCAATTA
>NW_014579990.1:9970-12918 GCF_000485595.1 Priapulus caudatus | reverse complement strand
CTCTTTCTTGTCTCTTGCCACCCTCCTCTTGTTGTATCTTGTCCCCTCCTCTCTCTCTCTCTTGCTGTCTCTTGCCCCCTTTCTCTTGCTGTCTCTCGCCCTCTCTTTCTTTCTCTCTCTCTCTCTCTCTTTCTCTCTCGCTTTTTTTACTCTCCTACCTCTCTCTCTCTTTCTCTCTCTCTCCCTTTCTCTCCCTCTTTCTCTTTCTCCCTCTCTCTCCCCCTCCCTCTCTTTTTCCTATATGATCGTATCACGCCGGGGCGGCATTCCAATATCGGCGGCGCCTGTGATTATATGTAATTAGGTGAGCTCGAGAAGTCTTTTACTAATGACCGAGGCAACAGCGGCAGCAGCAGCGGCGGCGGCGGCGGCGGCGGCAGTGGCGGCTTTGTTTAAACAGGCCGATATTTCAATATTGTGCGACCCAATACCGCGCTCCGACGATACCGCAGCCTCCGTGCCGCCGTGGAATTCGGTCATCCATCCTCCTTCCAGCATCGTCGCCGGTGAAGCCCTACGGATTCATTTGCGCGTGCGGCTGATGCGGATGCTGCGTTTTTTCCTCGTCCTCATCCGAGTGGAGCTCCTCAGCTTCCGACGAGTGGTGCGCTCGTGGCGCGAGGCAAGGCGTGCGGATTACTGACTGTGAAGTGACGGACAGAGAGGAAGGAGAGAGATAGAGAGAGAAGGTGGAGGAGAGAAGGGGCTGAGATACTCAGAGAAGGGTACTGCGAGCGAGAGAGTGGCGCGCGCGCAAGTGAGAGAGAAAGAGAGAGATCTAGAGAGAGTGAAAGAGGGAGAGGCAAAGGGAAGAGAGAGAGAGAGAGAGAGAGAGAGAGAGCGAGAGAGAGAAGAGAGTTTGAAGTGGAGAAGAAGTAGTGGGCGGATATTATATATATATATATATAATATATATATATATATATATATATATATAGGATATGAGAGAGAGAGACGCGATTTATATTGCTCACAGGTCTCGGCACCGGAAGAGTGACTGCGGGCAGAGCTTAGCGTATCCTGCCACGTGTACCAACCACTCAGTATATACCGCACACACACGCACGCGCGCACGGATGCGCGCACGCACGCGCGCGCGCATACCTACATCATAGCAGGCAGAAAGAGGAGAGCGCGCTCTGATATCTGTTTCCTCTAACGCACTTCCTACGTACGCGCTCCTCTCTCCTGCTACTGCTACTGCTACGTGCGTTCACGTGTTATCGCTACACAACACACCGCCCTGTTTCACCTCGGACCAGCTTCCTGCTGCAGGCAGGCAGGCAGGCAGGCGAGCTCTACCGCTGAGCACTGTACATCCCGAAGACGCAGGCGGGTGTGTGTGTGTGTGTGTGTGTATGCAGCAGTTATAGGTGGAACGTGTAGCACGGTGTAAGGTGAAACACGCACGATCACGGTGCGCAACATCTCGCGCACGCACGCACGCACGCACGCACGCACGGAAAAGAAGCTGCGTGTATGGCTTCAGTGGGATTCGTGATGCGGTTGCCGTGACGATGCCGTAAACGTTCGTGGCGATGTTCATACGTTCGTGAGGATGAAGGAACCACAGCAGGTGGGATCGACATTGCAGAGGTAGTCACTGTTCATGTTGTTCATCGGTAAGAGGGCGTTGTTCACGACGTGCCAGAACCTCGCGCGTTCACCGACGGCTGTTCAAGCCTAGTTGTTCACGCCTCTTTGTTCGAATACACTGTTCACGCATCGGTGTTCAAACCTTGCTGTTCAGCTCTCGTTGTTCATATATACCGCGTTGTTCGTACATTACGTACTGTGTTCACTTGGAAGGAACAAAGTAAAGTGAACAACCACTAGAGTGCTAATAATACTAATATCTGGTGAACGCCGCGGAACATAATGGCGGCGAGTTCCGGGCGAACGACGAAGATCACGAGGAACCGTCGCGAGTCGGAACTCCGCGACGAGGAGGTGTTCGAACAGCCGCCGCCAGGGGGAGCCGCTGCGGCGGCGGCAGCGCCCCCTGGCAGAGAGAAAAAGAGTCGGCGCAGCTCGTCGGAGCACCGCGGCGCGCGGCGACGCACCGAGGACGACAGGGGCTACGGTGGCGCCCCCGCCGCCGCCGCTGCAGCAGCAGCAGCGCCCTCTGGCGGCACGAGGGAGCATCGTAAGCGTCGCAGCAGCTCGGAAGGCCGCGTGAACAAGCGCGCCGAGCGACGCTCACAGAGGGCGCTGCACGCGCGCCGCGAGCACGACGGCGCGGGTGGCGCCGCCTACCTGATGACGTCATTCAAGGAGGCGGCGGAAGTCGATGGGTCGGAGGAGCGGCACTGGGAAAGAGGAGGAAGAACAGGAACGGCAACAGGAGGAGGAGGAGGAAGCAGGGGAGGAGGGGGAGAGAGGAGACGGGGCGGGGAGCGGCCGCGGCGCGCGGAGCCGCCCGAGCAAGGCAGCGCCCTCTACCTGCAGGAGAAGGTGGCGCGGAAGCGAAGCTTTGCGATGCGGAGGCTGAGACACGACAGCTGGATGTGCATCAGATGGTATGGCTTCATCACTCTGTGTGTGCATGCTAGTAGAGGCAGGGTTGTGTGAAGATTTTACTCTGTGCATGCTAGTAATAGCAGGGATTGTATGGCGGCTTTACAGGGCATATATGACAGGGTTCTCCCTACGTTGCGCAAACCGGGCTCGCCCGCCCCGTTTGGGAAAACTCCCCCCTGTTTCAATCGTTGCGCCCCGTTTAAATTACCTCCGCACCGATTAAATTCCACCACAATAAAAGTTTGACAGCTCGGGAATCGATCGTCAAGAATTCCAATTCGACCAGGCACCCCGACGCGTGTATTTTTACGGTACCACTAATGAGTAAACGTCTTACACTACGCATTCACTGCAGACCACACACAAGTACAAACAGTCAACCTGTACCAAACCTTACCACAAACTGTACCGACTACCCCAAATACCGT
>NW_014579990.1:4441-7108 GCF_000485595.1 Priapulus caudatus | reverse complement strand
TTCCTACGTCAGTGTGTGTGCGCGCTCATGGCTCTCCCTGTAGCAGCATGTCGTACCAGCTTACAATGTTACATAGCTGGTGTAATAATAGAGCTATTATGCTATTTGAGCGGCTGCAGTGCACATCGCTCGTTTGCACCGTTACATATTACCCAGTGTGTTCAACTCCCTGCATCCCTGCATCCCTACATCCCTGCATCCCTGCATCCCTGCATCCCTGCATCCTTGCATTCCTGGATCCTTGCGTCCCTGCATCCCTGCATACCTGCATACCTGGATCCTTGCATCCCTGCATCCTTGCGACACTGCATCCCTGAATCCCTAGGACCCTGCATCCCTGCATATATGCATACCTGGATCCCTGCATACCTGGATCCTTGCACCCCTGCATCCCTGCACCCCTGCATCCCTGCCTCTATGGATCCCTACATCCCTGCATCCCTGCATCTCTGCATCCCTGCATCCCTGCATCCCTGCATCCCTGCATCCCTGCATTCCTGCATACCTGATCCCTGCATCCCCTATCCCTGCATCCTTGCATTCCTACATCCCTGCATCCCTGCATCCCTGCATCCCTACATCCCTGCATCCCCGATCCCTGCATCCCTGCATCCCTACATCCCTGCATCCTTGCATTCCTGCATCCTTGCGTTCCTGCATCCCTGCATACCTGGATCCTTGCATCCCTGCATCCTTGCGTTCCTGCATCCCTGCATCCCTAGGACCCTGCATCCCTGCATCTCTGCATATCTGCATACCTGGATCCTTGCATCCCTGCATCCTTGCATCCCTGCATCCATGCATCCATGCATCCCTGCATCCCTGCATCCCTGCATCCCTGCATCCCTGCATTCCTGCATCCCTGCATCCCTCCACATTCGCTTCCCTGCATCCCTTCACCTTCGCATCCCTCCATCCATGTATCACTGAATCACACTGCATTCCTGCATCCCTGCATCCCTTCATACGGGACTAGCGGGTAGTATGGCTAGTATATGGGTCAGTGCCGGCACACACTCACCTCCCTCCATCCCTGCATCTATGAATACGAGGCAAGCTCTGGGTGTGTGTGTGTGTAGTTAGCTAGGTCAGTAGGGGTACGTACGTGTGTACGTACTGGTCGAGCGTACCGATGTCTATGTCTATGTAGCGATGTAGAATATATACGTCGCACGCAAAAGCGCATTCCATACTTGGCTGGAGTAAATTCCGCCGCTGGGACATGGGGGGCGGCTAGGATAGATGAATGAATGAATGAATGAATGGATGGATGGACGGACGGGCGGATGGAGAGACGGATGGATGGGTGAATGGTGGATTGCACCCGCACGTACGCGCGCTAGCGTGTGCCGCGTGTAAGCTAGTACGTCTCTATCTCTCTCACCGTGCTTGTTCGTCCATCACCCGTACGTCTATAACGTAATCACATTCACCTGGACACGCCATGTGTCCTAGATTGGCAACAGTAGCAGTTGCAGTAGCAGCAGCAGCAGTAGTAGTAACAGCAGCGGTAGCAGTAGTAGCAGCAGCGGAAGCAGTAGCAGCAGTAGCAGCAGCAGCCCCAGCAGTAACAGCAGCGGAAGCAGTAGCAGCAGTAGCAGCAGTAGTATCAGCAACATCAGCAGCAGTAGCAGCAGCAGCAGCAGCAGCAGTAGCAGCAGCAGCAGCAGCAGTAGCAGTACAGCAGTAGCAGTAGCAGCAGCAGCAGCAGCAGCAGCAGCAACATCAGCAGCAGCAGCAACATCAGCAGCAGTAGCAGTACAGCAGTAGCAGCAGTAGCAGTACAGCAGTAGCAACAGCAGCAGCAGCAGCAGCAGCAGCAGCAGCGGCGGCGGCAGCGGCGGCAGCAGCAGCAGCAGCGTGCTTGTATGTACGCACGCATTGGCGATGAAATGTGCAAAAATAATAAATAACCCATTTCGCATAAAAGCATTCGCTGCGTTGTGGTGTTATGATAATCGACAAGCTGCCGATAGAACGAGGAAATGCTGGGGGCTGGCGGGGAGGAAGCGGGGGACAAGGGTAGAGGAGCAGAGAGGGAGAGGGGGAGAGGGGGTGAGGGTGGCGTGGTAGTGCGACAGGAGAAACCGTCAAATTAGAAGCGGGTGAGGGCCGCAGGTCATTATTGGATTAAGATTATTAAGATTTAAATATTTGTGGGATTATTTTCCACTGGGTAGCGTCATCGTCTCCTCGGTAGCGTCAGCGTCATTCCGGTAGCGTCAGCGTCTCACGGTAGCGTCAGCGTTGTTATGATCAGCTGAGTACTGCTACTACTGCGGTTGCCGGACCGTATCCAACCCTGGCTATTGATCCGGCACGTGCTGCCACCTATAGGCGGAAACCGATATTAACCAGCGCGCGGATATTTGGCTCGGCTGCTGGCTGCATGTCTACTGCTGCTGGCGGCGAGACGGAAGCCACGCTGCTGCCGCGTATCGACTGCCGAGGGAAGCTGCGGCACTCCTCATCCTGTGCAGCTGCGGCGTGATGCTGATCACGCAGGTGCGTGCTGCTGGCTCGTTGTTTACCTGTGCGAGCAGGTGGCGCGCGCGTCGCTTAGCCAGTGAAGCTCTCTCTCTTACACTCACACACTCTCTCTCGTATATCATTCGCTGGTGCGCTGTTAGTGCTAGCAGGTGTGCGTACGTGCCTGGCCGTACCAGT
>NW_014579990.1:1477-2128 GCF_000485595.1 Priapulus caudatus | reverse complement strand
TATCTATCTATCTATCTATCTATCTATCTATCTATCTATTTATCTATCTATCTATCTATCTATCTTTCTATCCATCTATCTCTCTTTATTTCTGTCTCCGTCTGTGTCTTTATCTCTGTTTCTCTATCTCTCTATATTTATCCCCCTATCTCTCTCGCGCAGTATCCATTCATTCATATCTCAAACACTATGCATGTTTTTTTCCTTCTCCCCTGCCTCTCCGTCGACAGCGTGTCATTACGAGTTAATTACGGGCAGGAAATTAGAATCACGGGGATGCGGAGCTCCGCAGCCTCCGTGATGAGCGACTGCCGTCATCTCCTAATTATCGCATTCCAGCACGCACGAGCGCGCTTCCTTTGATGTGTGGATAGCTTCTTAATTCTGCATCTTAAATCCGTCGATTTCTCTCCCCTGAGCTTCTTTCTCTACCCTGCGCTCCCTCCCTCGCCCTGCGGTGGAAGATTTGACTGGTTTGCTTGCTGCTGCTGCTGCTGCTGTTGCTTGTTGTTGTTGTTGTTGCTGTGCTGCCGCAGCAAGCAGCAGAGCAGAGCAGCAGTTAGCAGCGTCGCGCAACAGTACAGTACGAGTAGTTTAGCAGCGGCAGCAGGCACGCGGCGTAGCAGCAGCAGTAGCAGCAGCAGCAGCAGC
>NW_014579990.1:0-470 GCF_000485595.1 Priapulus caudatus | reverse complement strand
CTCTCTCTCTCTCTCTCTCTCTCTCTCTCTCTCTCTCTCTCTCTACTCTCTCTCTCTCTCTCTCTCTCTCTCTTTCTCTCTCTCTCTCTCCCCCACCCACCTCTTTCTCTCTCTCTCAGTCAGACTCGCATAACTACCGTATCAGGTCATCTTACGCGGCAATCACAGTGACCTGTAATACCTGGAATACCTGTCTATATAGCTAGCGGTTAGACTACAACATGGAAAGACCGTGTCTGGATAATAGCAGGAGAGAGGGAGAGAGAGGAGGAGAGAGAGGGGGAGAGAGGAAGACGGTGTCTCCGCTCATTCCCGCCTCTCCTTACAATCGCTATTGCTGTGCAGCGCGGGTTAGGAGAAGACGCCGATAATAGCAGGAGAGAGGGAGAGCGAGAGGGAGAGAGAGGAGGAGAGAGGAGGAGGGAGAGAGAGAGAGGAGGAGAGAGGGGGCCGACAATGAAAGAGGAGAG
>NW_014579989.1:22081-22453 GCF_000485595.1 Priapulus caudatus | reverse complement strand
TAATTAATTAATAAAAATTTTCACAGTGAGAGAATTGAGCTGCCTTGGCGGAGGTCTGCGCTCTCCGAGTGCTCTAGTTATTATGTTAACATGCGATAGCACCTGTTTGTGCCCCGCATACCTACCTGTCAGTTGCCTCACTGTTATTTATCTTATAAGAGCATGAACTCTGCAGCTAGCTAGACCTTCATTCCGCGGTGACTGCCACGCTAAAGGTCTCACTTACCCTCCTCTCACCCCCTCTCCCCCTCCTCTCACCCTCCTCTCTCACTCCTCCTCTCTCTCCCATCCTCTCTCCCCCTCCTCTCTCACCCTCCTCTCTCACCCTCCTCTCTCACCCTCTTCTCTCCCCTACTCTCCCCTCCTCTCTCC
>NW_014579989.1:9732-19732 GCF_000485595.1 Priapulus caudatus | reverse complement strand
GTCGGCGATGGTTAGCGCTGGTGGCGACCCCTCGCGACGACGACGGTTAGCGCTGGTGGCGACCCCTTGCGGCGGCAACGACGGCGACACACCTGAGCTTCACACTGACGTAGATTCGTCTGCTGCTGCTGCTGCTGCTGCTACTGTTGTTGTCGCTGCTGCTCTACTGCTGCTGGCTGCTGCCTGCTAGCTGCTACTGTTGCTGCTGCTGCTGCCTCGCGCCACGATTAAAACACGTCTGCTCTTGCGTCTGCTACGTCGCCGCAATCGAATGATACGCCACGTACACGCCGTACCCCGCACACGTCGCGCACGAACTGAGAGCCGAGCGCAAATGCAACACAGCGACCGAACACACGCGTGTGACGACGAACCGCGTCGCTAACCTAGCTCCGACGCAATAATCAGACAGGAGAGATAGAATCGCACGCGCGGCGCGCCAGGCACAGGCGTTCAGCGTGACGACATGGGGTGTCAGGTAGGGTAGGTAGATACTGCGCACATGAGAGCCCGGGAGTGGTGCTGTTGGGGGGGTGGTGTAGGGAAGGGGGTGTTTAGTCGGGCGCGGTGTTCACATCATAAGTCCAACACGTCCGGTTATGTAGTGAGAGCGAGAGATACATAGTGTTGTGTGTGTGTGTGTATGTGTGTTGATGCTGCGTGCGTACGTGGCGTACGTGCTGGCGTGCGTCTGTGTGAGTGTTGGAGTGTGGTGTGTGTGTGTGTGGTGTTGTCGTGTGTGTGTGTGTGTGTGCGTGTCTGTGTGCGTACGTAGGTGTGTGTATATATGTACAGCATTCTAATGCACCGAGATCAATTATATCAATACAGAAGCTGAAAATTCTTTCGCAAACATGACAGCCGCGATGCTACGCACGGCATGCCATCTAACCACGAACCAACCTTTCACAGCACACGCATCTATCTCTTTCATACCACACGCATCTATCTCTTTCACAGCACACGCCTCTACCTCTTTCATACCACACGCATCTATCTCTTTCACATCACACGCCGCTATCTCTTTCATACACACGCATTCTATCTCTTTCACAGCACACCGCTCTATCTCTTATCAATACCACAACGCCTATCTCTTTCACATCACCACGCTTCTATTCTGCTACACCTATCACACCCTCTATCTCACACCACACGCCCCTCTATCTCTCTCACACACCACGACACTATCTCTCAACACACGATCTCTCTAATCTCTCCACCCACCACCCCTCTATCTCTCACACCACACGCCTCTATCTCTCACACCACACGCCTCTCTATCTCTCACAACCACACGCCTCTACTCTTCACACCACACGCCTCTGTCTCTCACCACCACACGCGTCTATCTCCAACCGCGCGCACTCTTCCACACCACAACAGCCTCTATGCTCTCACACCACCCATCCCACCCAACCTCTATTCTCACACCACCACACGCCTCTATCTTCTCACACCCACACGCCTCTAGTCTTTCACACCAAACACGCCTCTATCTCTATCTCACACGCTTACTTCAACACTGAGGCCGCGCCTCTATCTCTCACACACACGCCTCTATCTCCACTACCACACGGCCTCTATCCCACACCAACAGCGCCTCATCTCTCCCACCAACACCACACCCTTTCTCCACACCACCACGCTCACTTCACCCCACCTCTATCTCTCACACCACAGCCCTCTACTCTTTCACACCACAACGCCTCTATCCTCTCACACACACAACCCTCTAATCTCTCTCAACCACACGCCTCTATCTCTCACACCACACGCCTCTATCTCTCACAGCACACGCCTCTATCTTTCACAGCACACGCCTCTATATCTCGACACACCCCCACACGCCTCTATCCTCACCACACAATCGACCTCTATCTCTCACACTACCACACACGCAGAGCGCTCCTATCTCTCCAGGGCACCACACGCCTCTATCTCTCACACCACACGCCTCTATCTCTCACACCACACGCCTCTATCTCTCACACCACACGCCTCTACACCAGCGACCCACACCGCCTACTACCTCAGCACAGTCTATGCTCTCACATTACACGCCTCTTACATCTCTCACCGACGGCGGACAAAGGCCTCTGCTATCTCTCAACCACACCTCTCCTATCTCTCACTACGCACACTGCCTCTACTTTCATACCACACGCCTCTCTATCTCTCCCAACCACACGCCTCTAATCCTCACAGCCCTACACACGCCCCTCTATCACTCCACACCACACGCTCTATCTCTCACACCACACGCCTCTAATCTCTCACACACAAGCCTCCTATCTCTCACACCACGCCTCTCTATTCTACACACCACACGCCGCTCTTATCTCTCTCACACCACACGCCTCTATCCTCAACACCACACGCCATCTATCTCTCACACCTCACATTCGCCTCTATCTCTCACACTACACCGCATCTATCTCTCACACACCACACGCCTCTATCTCTCACACCACACGCCTCTATCTCTCACACCACACGCCTCTATCTCTCACACCACACGCCTCTATCTCTCACACCACACGCCTCTATCTCTCAACACCACACGCCGCTCTTATCTCTCACACACACACGCATCTATCTCTCACACACAAGCCCTCCTCTACTCTCACACCACACGCCTCTATCTCTCACACCACACGCCCGTCTATCTCCTCACACCACACCCTCCTATCTCTCACACCACCCCTCTATCTTCAGACCACACGCCTCTATCTCTCACAACCACACTGCCTCTTACTCTCACACACGTCTCTCTCTCCTCTCACACGCACAACCTCTATCTCTCACACCACACGCCTCTATCTCTCACACCACACGCCTCTATCTCTCACACCACACGCCTCTATCTCTCACACCACACGCCTCTATCTCTCACACACAGCACGTCACACACGCTTATCCTCTCACACCACACGCCTCTTACTCTCACACCACACGCTCCTCTATCTTTCACACCATCACGCCTCAGCTCACAAGGCCCCTATCTCTCACACTGCACACCTGTGTCACCACATACGCGAGCGACGAGGAAAATGCACGAATGCATGCGTGTCCGATTCAGTGTCACATCAGCGTAACAAACAAACAGAGCCACACAGAGTATGCTTACACGACAAGAAGGCGAGGTCTGTAAGCAAAATATGGACGCGCAATTAGAATCGACGTGCGCATGCGCGTAGCATTTTCTTGAGAAAGTATTGATGTTTTTATGCGTTGATATCGCGCTGCTACTGCGAAATGAGTGAGAGGCAGTCTGAAGTCAATAACAACCCCAACCCAATGCAATGCCCAATGCAATGTGACCCTCGCGGCTCCTTAGCCCTAATGCTACTCTTGGGAGGTGGCAGACTTAGATGACTTGAACGGTCCTTTCGCAGCACTGTCCCGTGCTTAAACTGATAAAATGTACTGTTCTACATGTAATAATTTCTTTTGAACGACTGTACGCGTTATTTATGTATAATCTTATGCAGCAAATAAACAGTTTGATCTTGATCTTGCGGTTATGAAGTAAATAGTGAGGTAATCGTAGCGAAATGATGAATATAATTATAATGAGCGATTATAGAGCTTGTATTTCCATTACGCGTCTCAGCAGCCGACGCGACGCCCAGACGGCGGTGACGTCACGCCAGACGCGGTTGACGTCACGTCGATCTCAACCAATGTCCTACGCCACGCCGAGACAAGGAAATCATGATTTGTCTAAATACGTCACGACACGTGAGTGATAGGCTGAAACACGCGCAACATGCATCATGTATGTTTCTCTCTCTCCTCTCTTCTCTCTCTCTCATCTCTCTCTCTCTCCTCTCTCTCTCGTCCCACACACCCACGCACAGCACGCACAGCGACACACACACCACGACATATATATAATAAATATAGTAGTTACTTATTTGACGAATTTCGAACAACTGCCTCATTTTCGGAAAAAGCAGCACGCAAAAAACACTCCCTCTCTTCTCACACTACACACACACACATAATATATATATATAATATATATATAATATATAACTGTTATATATTATATATATAATATAGGTAATGTCTATTGATGAATTTCGAACGACTGCCTATTTCTGAAAAGCCCACGCAAAAAACGTCCTTTCAATTACTTCCTATTGAGGGCGCAAAAAAGACACACAAGCGGTGCGTTGCCAACACCCTGCATTTACATTTACATTAGCGTACATCGATTTCGAGCAAACTCGGTGGAGAGAATAAATTATCCACGTATACACACACACACACACACACCACACACACAGCACACACCACACACAGCCTCCCACACACACACACTTCTCTAAAAATCACGACACACAGCACGCACCGCAACGCCGCACACAGCACACACACACACACACACACACACACACACACACACACACACACACACACTTCTCTAAAAATCACACACGCCGCACGCCCGGGGCACCGCACACGCGCCAGCACTACAGGCACCACGCACACGCAGCGACGCAGCACAGCACGCACACGCACACGCACACGCACACACACACACACTTTCTCTAAAAATCGTACAGTAAGATAGATGATCATGACGCGTCATTTCCGCGATGAAAGTTATTTTCGTTCAGAAATCTTTTACGCTAATTCGCGACATCACGACAATCTGTTAGCGTATATAAACATATAAAGTCGAAACCGCAAACTCATACTCACAAACTTCGCAACGTTAAAACGATCTTTCAAAATAGTCTCGGCGATTTCTAACTTTAGGTAGATGCTATCTTTGGCAGATGTCTCTATGGACAGAATTGCCTGCACTGTGGTTATAGTTAGAACTATGCGAAACGAAAACGAGATGAGAAAGTGATGTAACATGGCACGTCACAAACTCTGCGAAAAAAAATCTTTCGCGAGATAAAGCGAAACGTCCGTGAACAGACAGTCGAACGGACGGATGCGCGCATATATAGACAGCGTGAAATGTCATTGAAAGGCCATCGGCGTTAAAACACAACGATAATTGTAATCGGGTTCGAGATGATCTAAGTTTTAAAATTCCATATTCATATATTATGCAAACCTACATTAGCCATGTTTGAGCGAAACGACGGTGGAAGCCGTCTAGGTTCTATAGAAGGCGACCTTTGACGTGACGGAAACGCTGCGAGTGTGAGAGATAGAGGGGAGGTATGTCACCGCTACACGCGACCCTACACAGCGTACACGCGCGCGCACGCACGCACAGACACACGCGCGCACACACTCGCACGCGCACATACAAACACGCGCACACTCGCGCACGTACGTACGCACACACGCACACATACAAACACGCGCACACTCGCGCACGTACGTACACACACACACACACAGACACACACACACGCACACACACACACACACACACACACACACACAGACACACACACACGCACACACGCACACANATATATATATATATAGCGCCTTGAACCGCAGGTGGTCGTGGTCTCTCGCTGCTACTGCTACTGTCACCGCTTTCAGCTCGACACGTGTGCGTGTGCGCTCGACAGGACGGTTGTTGTTGTCATTATCCAGCCGCTCGCTAGAATTGTCACCGAGCAATCAGACATCAAGCGTAATTGCCTTCACGGGGTCGCCCCACGGTGACGTAACTAACCATGGACTTTACTAACCCCCCCTCCCCCACCCACAAATACTGATGAAATATAGACTGGTGACAGTATATACAACCCTTTTTCTGGAGANAGAGAGAGAGAGAGAGAGAGAGAGAGGGAGAGAGAGAGAGAAAGAGAGATCAAGATATACAGACACGGCTCCACACGAAACAGTTCTGTATGCAATAAACAGAGTCAAAATTTCTACCGTGTCCGTATAACTTTATCTATATTTGCTCTACTCATGGTAGTATTGAGCACTCTCGACACACGAGTTCATAAACAACCATTGGAATCTCTCTCTCTCTCTCTATATATATATATATATCTCTCTCTCTCTCTCTCTATATATATATATATATCTCTCTCTCTATATATATATATATATATGTCTTCATACGGGAGAAGGATCAGCGGGATATGTGGGTGGGGGAGTGGTGGTGGTGGTGGGAAGTTTGTAACGCGTTCATGTGGCTAATATACATGCACGGAGAGAGAGACCGATATATCATACTATTTTATTATATATATTATATTATAAGCATATTATACAACTTAACTAGGTATGTTATTTCTAGGATGTGACCACTGCATGGGCACTGGTTCTTATCTGGTGTTTTTTCTTCAGTGCATTATCACTCGTTTGTGTCCCAATCCCCATGAATAAAGTCGATATCTATGTGTACGTGTGTATGTGCGCGCGTATAATTTTACATGTGTGCACCGATGTGATTACGAGTGCGCTCGTACGCGTGCAAGGTGTCAGTCAGTACACAGTAACAAAACTAAAAAACAACAACATCAAAAGACTCAACGCAGCAAACGACCGACGTAAGGACAAGCAACGGTTTGCGATTTTTTTTTTATTGCAATAGCGCTTATACAGGTATTACAGATTGGAGAAAGAAGAAAAAAAACGTCATTCACACACACGCCACGATTACAAGAGTGAAGGTCACCGCAACCAACGAGAGCTTGTCACAGTCGACCTTGTCACACAAAACTGGTCCGATATTATCAACAGCAACATTCATGCGGTCTTGATAAGAAGATACGATAGGAACATGATGCATCGAAGGCCCTGTCAACGGTCCAGGGATGGTTAGTTAGCATACCAACGGGTAGTAAATATTAGTAGTGAGCGAGCGCTCCTCATGTGTGAAAGATTAAATTTTATTTGGGTGGGGTTTAATGTTTTTTAATATATTTTTTTCGTTCGAGCATTTCGAGAGAGACGAAGAGCAGCGCATTATAAGTTTGACTACATCACAACCAAGCGCTTCTCCCTTTTGCCGCGAGTGATATTCATGATGAAGTTCCCCTAGAGATGGCGCTGTCGTCTAGTTCGTAAACCTTCACGTCTCGCACGCTGATCTCTATAATACTAACAGTATATATACTGCTAACAGTATATAGTTAGCATAATAGAGAGATAATTGGTCTACCAGCGCACGCAGTCAAAAACGGAAGGGTGGGTATGTCACGGCAGTTACGTTAGACACGCGAAGTGTACAAAACGACAAATGAGTTAAATGCGACATACGACGACGACGACGACGACGACGACGACGACGACGACGACGACGACGACGGGAGACACGTGACTTCCTTGTTGTACAAAGCTAGACGCATGACATCGAATACAAAAAAAAGAGAGAAAATACGCGGGACCTCGTGGTCGATCAGTAATGACCTTGACCTTTGACCTTTGACAAGCGGAGACCGCCAGATACCGTATAAGGCAACACTACCCGTCTCTGAAATATCCACGTGTAATCGACATGTACGATCCGTACGGTGGATTCCGTTTCGAGTTCTTAAAAAACGATCCGCACTAGATACGCGACGTTGCCTGCCCTCACCCGTTTTTTTATTCAAAGTCGTATTTTGCCGCTTTTCGCGCTAAGATCAAACGTTTAAACGTGGAGAATTTTAATTGAGCTGGTTAATAGTGAGTTGAGGCTATACACGCGCCCCTCGACGTGGTGGTTGTTTCTCGCACGTGCAAGGGTGGGTGGCCACGAAGCTAAGAGTACCAGACTTTCTGATTGCATAGCAAACGACGGATCGAATGTGGATCGAATGCCCCGAGATTCGTATAATTATAATATATGCAAACCGGTGATAATATACACAATGCATGGAATGTGTGCCAATCTATAGTACCAATTGTATGTATAATATATATGTATATATGTATATATATATATATATATATATAAACAATAATAATACATCTTATATTGAAGTCGAATAAATTCACGATATCTATAATATAAAAATGTTCTAGCATAACACACCACTTTCACCACTATATGTATAGCAAGGGAGGGGGAAGTGGGAGAACCAAACAGGGAGAGAACGATGGGGGGGGGATAAGAGGAGAGAAATATGGAAAGAAGGAGAGGGATGAAAGGAATAGAGAGGGAGAGACGAGAGCAAAACAGTAAGGGGCAGAGTGTGGTTGTTGGAAGAAAAATCGGGATTAATAGTATGAATAAAAAATCATGCCACCAATAAATATAATTAAAATAATATAATTAAATTGAGAATGAAACAGCAGGACTGATAGGTCACGTTATGATCTTACACATATGTAATAACATAGTGATCTGATAACGTGGTGTCAAATATAGTGTACTATTCAGATTATTTCCCATACCAGAGCCGTTTGTATGCCATTACCATAAGGAGTAAATCTGGAATATATATATATATATATATATATATATATGCAAACGAAATACTTTTCGATTTATATTTATATATATAGAGAGAGGTTGCTAGTCACAAAGAAAGTCGTACAACAGCACATGCACATACAGTTTAATGCGGAGAGACGTCCAACCGAATGCAAACAAGTACAATCCTAAAGGTTCGTACTTAATTTACAAAAGAAGTTTGTTCCTCGCTTGGTACCAAACTGTGCCGTCACAGCATAAAACATGAACGAACATGTCGACAGCTTCAAGGCTCAACCCTAACGGAAGGCAAGCCAATGACACTACAGATACTAAGATCGTATCACAGCCACCTGGTGGGAGAAATGTGAAACTCTGACGCTTCGACATCATTTTATTATTAAATTTATAGTTTGAAAGGTTTTTCACACGCGTGCGCATATAAAACACATGCATCCAGTTCTACGGATAAATTTAATCTACAGGCACGACAACCGTTATTTCCCGATAATTGTGAAATAATGACTCATTTACGAAGGAATAGCATACGTCCGACGTAAAACTGGAGATGCATGCAGCACTATGTGAAGTGATTACATAAAATTCGAAATGACAAACCGGTAATATATAATCTAATGTATCCATATATCTCTCGCAGACTAATCCGAAAAAAATTCTCAGTTAAATTAACCCCCCCACCCCCGATAGTAAGATAGACATCGCTGACACGCGCGCAAAGCGATTACAAGACCTTAATCACAAAAGTTAAAAAGCTTTTCCGGTAACGAACGAACCGATACTACACGAGCCTACAAAGTAGTACAAAGTACCTAAATAAGTAGATAAGCCACGGATAGATGGCACTGCGGCATCGACCGAGGGAACCGCGCGAACGAGAGTGGGACACCCCCCCCACATGATGAGCGGGGGATGACACGGATAGTGACAAATACAGGGAGGGGGGGGCGCGAGCGCGCGACATCACCACAGTCACAAGTACGGCCGAGATTACCTGTTCCCCTTGTCTGCAACGCTAGTCTCGGAAACCTCTCCCTTTCCCTCTCTCTCTCGTTCTCTCCCTTCCCCTATCTCTCCCTCCCTCTCCGTACCCCCTATATCTCCCTTCCCTTCTCCCTCTCTTTACTTCCTTCCCTTCTTTCTTTTCTTGAGGAGAAATCCCGGCGGCAAAAAAAATCCCGTCGAGTGGCGCTAGCATCGCGTCCGCCAAGATGGCGGCGCTCCTCGCTCGCAGCGACACGCGGCGCCGCCTACAAACGCGCGCTCGCACGCGCGGCTCTTAACTGGCCGTCAGTATCTTGTATAGATCCTCGTCGCCTAGGCAACCTTTCGTGAACTCGTCCTCCTCTAGTCGTCCGTCGCCGTTCTCATCCATGCGCTCAAAGATCATCTTGGCGCGCGCCTCGGGCGTGTCCTGCTGCTGAGTCACCTCGGCTCCCAGCATGTCGTAGATGGCCTGCAGAGGTGAGAGAGAGAGAGAGAGGGTGAATGCGGGTTATCATGGCTTCTTATTGCCTTGGTTTTAATGGTCGTAGATAGCCTGCAGAAGGGCGAGAGAGAGAGAGAGAGAGAGAGAGAAGGGAGAGAGTGAGAGAGAAAAGAGAGAGAGAGAGAAGAGAGAGAGAGAGAGAGAAAAGAGAGAGA
>NW_014579989.1:1537-9722 GCF_000485595.1 Priapulus caudatus | reverse complement strand
CCCGCGCCACGACACCCACCTGCACGACCTTTGACCTCCCCGCACCTGCGTGACCTTTAACCTCCCCGCGCCACGACACCCACCTGCACGACCTTTGACCTCCCCGCACCTGCGTGACCTTTAACCTCCCCGCGCCACGACACCCACCTGCACGACCTTTGACCTCCCCGCACCTGCGTGACCTTTAACCTCCCCGCGCCACGACACCCACCTGCACGACCTTTGACCTCCCCGCACCTGCGCGACCTTTGACCTCCCACGCACCTGCGCGACCTTTGACCTCCCCACCACCAGGTCACCCACCTGCACAAACCGTGGCCTCCCCCGCACCCGCGTGACCTTTGACCTCCCCCCACCACCAGGTCACCCACCTGTATGATCTTCACCATCTCGTTGAGCTCGATCGTCCCGTTGCCGTCGACGTCGTACATGCGGAACGCCCACTTCAGCTTCTGCTCGGGCGTGCCGCTAGAGGTCACGTTGATCGCCAGCAGGAACTCCCGGAAGTCGATCGAGCCGGAGTTGTCCTGGTCGAAGGTGCGGAAGACGTGGTCGCAGAACGTCTCGGCGTTGCCCGACGGGAAGAACTGCTTGTAGACTTCCAGGAACTTTTTCCTCGTCAGTTGTCCGTTCGGGCAGTCTTGCTGTGAACGTGAGAGACGGATAGTTAGTGAGTGAGAGAGAGAGAGAGAGAGAGAGAGAGAGAGAGAGAGAGAGAAAGAGAGGGAGAGAGAGAGAGAGAGAGAGAATGAGAGAGACAGAGAGATATACAGAGATAGATAGATAGATAGATAGAGAGAGAGAGAGAGACCGAGAGAAAGAGCGAGCGAGAGAGAATGAGACAGAGAGATAGACAGAGATAGATATAGATAGGTATATCAACAGAGACCGAGAGAGAGAGAGAGACCGAGAGAGAGAGAGAAATATTGATACTGTTACGTTAGGTTAAACGTTGCTATATGACAGGCGGGTGAGAAGCAGTTAGGTGGCCGCTCATCAAAGCTCCAAAGCCACTACGCCTACTTCACCTAAGCCGAATGAAGTTGACTCCTAACCCACACAGCCTAAAGCTATAAAGCCCAAAGCTATTCATCCTTAAGCCACTAACCATTAAGCCAAAAAGCTTAATCAATTCATCATTAAGCCATCAAACCTTAGACCATTAATCTTTAAACCATTATGCCTTAGACCAGTAAACCGTATATCATTAATAATCTTTAAGCTAAAATGCGTTCAGCCATTAAGCCTTGCGTCATTAATCCTTAAGCGATTTGCCCTTCAGCCATTAAGCCTTGCGTCATTAATCCTTAAGCGATTTGCCCGTCAGCCATTAAGCATAAAACCGCCATCAGGTTTTATCAGATGTCTGGCAGGCACGGCGACTATTGCATGGCGGAATCGGTGTACGGCGGGGGAAGGTTGGCGCAAGAGAGGAGGCTGGGAGAGGAGGCTGGGAGAGGAGGCTGGGAGAGGAGGCTGGGAGAGGAGGCTGGGAGAGGAGGCTGGGAGAGGAGGCTGGGCGAGGAGGCTGGGCGAGGAGGCTGGGAGAGGAGGCTGGGAGAGGAGGCTGGGAGAGGAGGCTGGGAGAGGAGGCTGAGAAAGGAGGCTGCGGATGGAGGCTGAGAGAGGAGGCTGCGGATGGAGGCTGAGAGAGGAGGCTGCGGAGAGGAGGCTGTGAGAGGAGGCTGGGAGAGGAGGCTGAAAGAGGCTGAGAGAGGAGGCTGGGCGAGGAGGCTGGGAGAGGAGGCTGGGAGAGGAGGCTGGGAGAGGAGGCTGAGAGAGGAAGCTGGGCGAGGAAGCTGTGAGAGTGCCATAAAGCGCCGAGGCGTCGTACAAAAACATGTTTTTGTCGGGAAACAAATGCCTTCGTCAATCATCGGCTGTGTCACGGTTCGTGACACCATCAATCATTACTGCGAGAGAGCGAGAGAGAGAGAGAAGAGGGAGAGAGAGAGTAAAGACGAGAGGATGAGGATGGAGAGAGGAGAGAGAGAGGAGAGGAGAGGAGAGAAAAGTGAAAGGCGAGAGAGAAGAGAGAAGAGACGAGAGAGAAGAGAGAGAGAGAGAGAGAGAGAGAGAGATAAGAGAGACAAAGAGAGAGAGAGAGAGGAGGAGAGAGAGAGAGAGAGAGAGGAGAGAGAGGGAGGAGAGAGAAGAGGAGTGAGAGAGAGAGAGAGGAGCAGCAGAGAGAAGAAGAGAGGAGACAAAGAGCAGAGAGAGCGAGAAGATAGAGAAGAGATAGACGAAAGAGCGAGCAGAGGGCAAAGAAGGAGAGAGAGAGAGAGGAGAGTGAGAGAGAGAAGATAGAGGACTGAGAGAAGACGAGAGAGAGAGGAAAAAGAGTCGAGACATAAGAGAGAGAGAGAGAGAGCGAGTGAGGAGATAGGAGAGAGACACAAAGAGAGAGAGAGACGAGAGAGAGATGCACGAGATGGAGAGAGAGAGAGAGAGACGGGAAGAGAGAGAGGAGGAGAGATGAGAGAGAGTGAGGAGAGAGAGGAGGGAATGATGAGAGAGAGAGAGAGAGAGAAACAGAGAGAGACAACAGAGAATGAAGAGAAGAGCAAAAGAGAGAGAGAGAGATGAATCGGGCCGAGCGAGATAGAACAAGGAGATGGACGAGGAGTCGATCGGAAAGAAGAGAGAGAGAGAGCGAGGAGAGAAGGGAGAGGAGAGAGACGAGAGAGAGAAGAGAGCAGATGAGGAGAGAGAGAGGAGAGAGAGATAGAGACAAAGATAGGAGAGATAGGCGGCGAGACAAGATGCGTGCGGAATGACGAATGAACGTTAAAAAACGCGCGCGGGGAGCACCGAGCGCTTCTGCGAAATAACAGCATCTCATCGTTGATGCACATGGGAAGCAGTCCGCCGATGCTTCCCTGAAGCCCGCCCGCAATGACGTCTTCATCACCGGCCGCGCCGCCTGCCTGCCGCTACATTCAGAGGCGGGAGGGAGGAGGTGAGAGGCGGAGGGAGGAGCCGGTGAGAGGCGGCCAGGGAGGAGGTGAGAGGCGGCAGGGGAGGAAAAGGTGAGAGGCAGGAAGAGGGATGTGAGGGGGGACGGACGGATGCGTGAGAGGCGCAGGGAGGGAGGAGGTGAGAGGTGTGAGGAAGGAGGCTGTAGAGGGTGGGAGGGAGGAGGTGAGAGGTGGGAGGCGAGGAGGTGAGAGCGGGAGGGAGGAGGTGAGAGTGTGGAGGGAGGAGCGTGAGAGGCGGCAGGGAGGAGGGTGAGAGTCCGGAGGTGAGGAGGTGAGAGGCGGGAGGGAGGAGCGTGAGAGGCGGCAGGGAGGATGGAGGTGAGGGGCTGCGGAGCGAGCAGCATTTCGTGAGGGCGGCGAGGAGAAGGTATGAGAAGCGGGAGGGAAGAGTCGTGAGAGCGCCCGGGATGGGAGGAGGTGCAGAGGCGGGGAGGGAGCGAGGTGAGAGGCGGGGAGTGAGGAGGAAGTGTGAGAGGCGGCGGGGAGGAGGTGAGAAGCGGAGGCAGCTATCGGAGCGGTGAATTACCGAGCACGCGGAAAAAAACACGGAAAAAACTCGATTAACACTACCAGAGCCGAGTTTCACGCCGACAGTTTCTCTGTTCTTGTTCTGTCTCTCTTCTCTCTCTCTCTCTCTCTCTCTTCTCTCTCTCCAGCTCTCTCTCTTCTCTCTCTCTTTCTTCTCTCTCTCTCTCTCTTCTCTTTCGTCTGTCTGTCTCACCCCTCCTCTCTCTCTGCATTGTCTCTCTCTCTCTCATTCTCTCGCCTTCTCTCTCTCGTTTCTCGCATTATCTATCTATTCTATATATCTATTCTATTTCTATCTATATCACTCTCTACTTTTTCCTCTTCTCTTTTCCGCGCGCGTCGCGCTTCTCTCTCTTCTTTCTCGCTCTCTTTGTCCCTTCCTCTCTCTGTCTCTCTCTCTTCTCTCACTCTTTGTCCCCCCTCTCTTCTCTCTCTCTCTCTCTCTCACTCTTTGTCCCCCCTCTCTCCTGTCTCTCTCTCTCTCGACTCTCTCTTCCCTTTCTTCGCCCGAGTTTTCAATTAGATTCGGGTCGCGCTCGTGATCGCTCAATGTTCTTACGCTATTATTGGACTATAAGACTATGGACGGAAGTATCTGTGTATGTCAATATTGACGCAGTGTTTAATTCTCACTTGCGCGTCGCAGCACGCAACACGCACTGCACGCACGCACTGCACGCCACGCACGCCTACGCCCACGCGAACGTTATTACTACGCAATCACACGCACACGCACGCACGCACGCACGCACGCACGCAGGTATTACAATCGCAATGACACGCACACGGCACGCATCGCGCAATCGCACTACGCCGCACGTACACTCGCGAGCGCACGCACGCACGCACAGCACGTCACGCATGTACTACCACGCAAACACACACACACGCCACACCACGCACGCACGCACGCCACGCACGCACACACACACACATACAACACGCACCTGCACTTGAATATGGAATTCAGCCATATACCCGTGTATACGTGTACATCGCACGCACGCACGCACGCACGCACGCATCGCTCACGCTACTCTATCACACACACACGACACATCACACCACACACACACACTACATTACACAGCACAGACACGAACACATCACACACTACATCTTTTACACACATCACATATCACACACACCGCATCGTTCGGTTCGTTATTTTTGTCATGTCATTACGCCTTGAATTAATGTTAATTATTGTATTGACCCTAATCGAGAGTCGTGCTCGACAATTGCGGCGCACTTTCGAAACCCCATTCGACTGCAGCACGCCTGCGAAATATTCATCTCCCAGGTGTATATATACATACACACATACTAACTATATATACACACACACATTATACATTACACACATACAATAATATATATACACCACTGCTGACAACTACATATATATATATATATCGGGGCGATGCACGACGACCTGTTTTACAGATAATGGCTAATTTATTCAGCGTTCACCCGAGTTATATATTCTCCCTGCGGGACGGACGCATAGCGTACCACACGGGCAGGGATGAGTGACACACACGCACGCACACACGCACCGCACGCACGCGTTTTTACGCACAGTGGGGCTGCATTAGCACGCCGCACCGGTGGTGTTGGTAGTTAGTAATTAGCTCCTTTCCGTGTGTATATTTCTCTATCCCCCATTTTATAGCCCACAATGCCATACTCACTATCTGCATCGCACACACGTGCACACGCACCACACGCAACGCACTCACACCTCACGCACACACTGGCACCACGCATCACACTCCACACACGTCACTACAAATGCCTACACTACGCACTATCCTTCTCCCATCACTTATGTCGGCTCTCAATAGGGACAGGATCATCTTTCATCACCGGTTCTCTCTGCTTCTCTCTCGCAGTTACTCCACGCGGCGACCGTGCGGGCAACACTAATCAGGCTCCCCCTCCTCCTCTTCCCCTCCCGCCTCCCCATCCTCTCGTTGTCTTTCTGGTCCTGACGCCCTTCGCCTTCGCTTTATCCGTCTTTCCCCTCATTAATCCTTCGCCCATTCCCCTTGTCCACTGCATCCCTCTCCACTCTCGTTCCTCTCACCTTCCCTCCGTCCGTCCTTTCCTTCCTTCTTCCTCTCTCTCCCCCCCGCCTTGCCCCTGCCCCATTCCTTCCTCTCTGTCCTCTCACCCTGCTCATCACTATCTCCTTCTGCCTTCCCCTCCCCATCCTCCCCTGCTCTCCCATCCCGTCCACTCTCATTTCCCTGCGCCTGTCCCGCCCTCCGGTCCTCATTCTCCTGCCCTCGCCCCTCTCCCCCGCTCAAGCCTCCTCCCCCTCCCCTCCCCCCACCGCTGCTAGAGCTTATGGGTTTTTTCTTCTCGTCACAATGAGCGTCTAATCTTGCTACATCGCGGATCGCAGCGCAGCGGAATCAGTCCCGCGTGTGTGTGTGCGTGCGTGTGCGTCCGCTGACAGTGCTGTGTTGTGTGGTTGTGTGTGTGTGTAGTGTGGGTGGTGTGCGTGTGCGTTGTGGGACTTGTTACGAACGATATACATACATGCGACGCGCGCGCACACAACAACACACACACAGACACGCACCACGCACGCCGCACCACACCACACACACACCACACACACACACACAACACCACCACACGGACGGGAGAAGGTAGAGTAAGGCGCCGTTGGCGAAAACGCAGAACGGGAAGGCAGGAGAAAAAGAAGGAGGGAGAAGGATGAAGAAGATGAAGAGGAGGAGAGGAGGAGGAGAAGGCAAGGAAAGGCGTTAAAAGGAGGAGGAGACGAGAGAGGCAGGAGAGGTGGCGGCCAGACGGGAGAGAGGCGGGAGAAGGCCGCAAGATTCGGCACCTCATATTAACTGCAATCGCTATATATATATATAATAATATAATCTGCCGACAGACTGCCGTCGCCGCCACTACCTCCGCCCTGTTAGCGACGTAAATATATCGCGAAGATTAGCGACGGAATGCTGCCGACGTGTAATTCAACTCTCCCGCCTCGTTCGACAACGGCCGGTCTCTCAGGGGCGGGCCAGGTCGAGAACCGCTGGCGACATCCGTCAAACGGACGACGGCGAAAGCAACAAGCTCGTTATTTCACAGCTACATTATAAAACACGCTGAGCTCGCTTATCATTCGTTGTCGTCGGCGCTGTCTAGCGGTAGAGGCGCAGTTACGTCGGCCGGTGGTAATTCTCTAATGTTCTCTTATAACGACACTCGATACGTGCTGAGCTCTGTCTCTCTCTCTCTCTTCCCTCTCTCTATCTCTCTCCTCGGCGCGCGCATCTCTCTCTGCTCTCCTCTCTCTCTCTCTCTCATCGCTTCTCTACTCTCTCTCTCTCTCTCTTCTCTCCTCTCGCTCTCGCTTCTCTCTCTCTTCTCCCCTCGTTCCTCTCCTCTCTCTCTCTCTCTCTCTCTCTCTCTCTCTTCTCTCTCTCGTCTCTCCTCTCCAGTTCTCTCTCTCTCTCACTCCTCTCCCGCTCTCTCCTCCCCTCTCTCTTTCTTTCTTTCTTTCTTTCTATCTCTCGCTCTGTCCGTCATTGCGTCTGTCTCGGCGGGGTTAACGCCAGGGTGTGCGATAGATCCACGTCTCTCGTCCGTACAGTTGCCTATGTGCCGTCAATCAACTATATGACCTAGGACCACGGCGCTAAGTCACCCAATCTACGACATTTGACCTTCCTGGTACGTCACCCAACGGCATGACCTTTGACCTCTCTGCTTCGTTACCAACCTGTACGATGTTTGACCTCCCCGCACCCGCGCGACGACCTTTGACGTCCCAGCCACGTCACCGACCTGCACGACCTTTGACCTCCCCACCATGTCACCCACCTGCACGACCTGTGACCTCCCCGCACCTGCACGACCTTTGACCTCCCCATCACGTCACCCACCTGCACGACCTTCAAACGCGTGACATACTTAAGTCACGTGGTTCGGGAAATTCTGAATAAAAAGACCCGCTTTAGAGCAGAGAGGCAGAGTCGCATTCGCGAGTATGGTTTCGTCTTTGCATCGACTTGTTTGCTTGTATTATATGTGTCTGTAAACTACTTTGAGTCTAGCTTGAGTCTGCGAACTGTTTTGAGACTGTAAACTACTTTAGACTGCTAAACTCTGTTGAGAATTGTGTATGTGCTATCGTCTAGTTAAGGCGACGAACTTGTACGCGACATTTGCCCCCCCCCCCCCTAGAGGGATTATAGTAATTATAGTTGTTGGTAAAGGAAAATAGACCTAGCGTTGTACATTACATCTTGTTGCCGTCATACATATATCTACGTTCTCTCTATTAATCGTGCTATCTAATGGTAACCTCTTACACGCGCCAACAGTTACGAACCTGTACACTATATACGACACGAGCCTCGCTACACTTTGAACTCCCCGCACCTGCGTGACCTTTAACCTCCCCGTGCCACGTCACCCACCTGCACGACCTTTGACCTCCCCGCACCTGCGTGACCTTTAACCTCCCCGCGCCACGACACCCACCTGCACGACCTTTGACCTCCCCGCACCTGCGTGACCTTTAACCTCCCCGCGCCACGACACCCACCTGCACGACCTTTGACCTCCCCGCACCTGCGTGACCTTTAACCTCCCCGCGCCACGACACCCACCTGCACGACCTTTGACCTCCCCGCACCTGCGTGACC
>NW_014579989.1:0-503 GCF_000485595.1 Priapulus caudatus | reverse complement strand
GAGCGCGAAAGAGAGAGAGAGAGAGAGAGGTGGGAGGGGAGGGAAGAGAGAGAAGGGGGAGGGGTTGGGAGATAGAGTAGAATAATGAGATAGTGATCGGAGAACAAACTCCTCCTTCGTCATCAGTAAAGATATTTTAAATATAATGCAAGTTTATAAGTGTAACTAGTAAATATGTATATTTTATTCCAAAGAACTAATTTTGACCATTCGGTTGTAACGTGCACGTAAACTATAATCAAGACAGGATGGTAAAAAATTTAGTTCGTTTAAATAAATATATATATACATTTGATAACTAAATTTAGTAAAATAAAGGGGGTGATGTTCTAAAACTCTTGCTGTGCTATCTGTATCATCAGCGTACGTGAACTGTGCCCAAGGCCCAGTACCGGATGGGCCAAAGGCATTTCTTTACGTTCTCTCCCGGCCTCTCCCTCTCTCTCTCTCTCTCTCTCTCTCTCTCTCTCTCTCTCTCTCTCTCTCTCTCTCTCTCTCTCTCT
>NW_014579988.1:21759-22460 GCF_000485595.1 Priapulus caudatus | reverse complement strand
TCTCTCTCTATCTCTAGCTGTCTACTCTCGTCTTCTCTTCTCTCTCTCTCTCTCTCTCTCTCTCTCTCTCTATCTGTCACTCTCGCTTTTCTCTTCTCTCTCTCTCTCTCTCTCTCTCTCCATCTCGCTCTCGCTCTCTCTCCAAATGTCGTTCACATCACGCTCACTCTCTACGACATTATATTATACGCTCCCGCGCCGATGCTTGGCCGACGATCAATGTTAATGCAGCGTTCTTCTTGTCGTCGTCCGCAGCTCAGCGACATTCTCGGCGAGGAGTCGTCGGGAGGCGGTGTCTACTCCTCGGCGGCGGCGAAGGCCTTGGACCTGGTGAAGGCGAACATCGAGTGGCGTCGGGCGCACGCGGATGGGGTCGGAGCAATTCTAGCCGGGTGCGAGGCAGCGGGACTCTGCCCCTCGACGCCTTACTCGTGAATGCGACTCGCGCATGCGCACACGGCCCGGGTAATTCGCGCGTAGGCAGATCGGTTCGCCGGCAATCGGAGAGAAAAAGTAGTGCCGCAAGGTTAATAGATGCCGTCGCGCGGATGATTCTCGCCGTCGGTGTTTTAAGCGGTTAGGCGGCCGCGCGGAGATAGTGACATTTATGTGTGAATTTGTTTGTCTGTGTTTGTGTGTGTGTGTGTGTGTGTGTGTGTGTGTGTGTGTGTGTGTGTGTGTGTGTGTGTGTGTGTGTGTGT
>NW_014579988.1:19948-20497 GCF_000485595.1 Priapulus caudatus | reverse complement strand
TGTGCGTGTGTGTGTGTGTGTGTGTGTGTGCGTGTTTCATGTGTGCGTGTGTGTGTGTGTGTGTGTGTGTGCGTGCGTGCGTGCGTGCGTGTATGTGTGTGTATGTGTGTGTGCGTGTGTGCGTGCGTGCGTGCGTGCGTGTGTGCGTGTGTGCTTGCGTATACGTATATATACATTATAAATAAATATTTACAACGCTTGTAACTCTTACAATGCTTGTAACTCTTACAATGCTTGTAACTCTTACAACGCTTGTAACTCTTACAACGCTTGTAACTCTTACAATGCTTGTAACTCTTACAATGCTAGTAACTCTTACAGCGCTTGTAACTCTTACAATGCTTGTAACTCTTACAATGCTTGTAACTCTTACAATGCTTGTAACTCTTACAATGCTTGTAACTCTTACAATGCTTGTAACTCTTACAATGCTAGTAACTCTTACAATGCTTGTAACTCTTACAACGCTTGTAACTCTTACAATGCTAGCTTGTAAGAGTTACAAGCATTGTAAGAGTTTGCTTGTAACCTCTTACAATGCTTGTAACT
>NW_014579988.1:17942-18843 GCF_000485595.1 Priapulus caudatus | reverse complement strand
CGCTTGTAACTCTTACAACGCTTGTAACTCTTACAACGCTTGTAACTCTTACAACGCTTGTAACTCTTAAAATGTTTGTAACTCTTACAACGCTTGTAACTCTTACAATGCTTGTAACTCTTACAATGCTTGTAACTCTTACAAGTCGCTTGTAACTCTTACAATGCTTGTAACTCTTACAACGCTTGTAACTCTTACAATGCTTGTAACTCTTACAATGCTAGTAACTCTTACAACGCTTGTAACTCTAAGTCTTACAACGCTTGTAACTCTTACAATGCTAGCTCGTTTAATTTGCCGTTTCTTCTCCACGCTTTCTGCTTCTTCTGTTCGCGACCAGGCACTTGTCACTCAGCTTCTCCTTCTCCCCTAAGTCTCTGCAATCCAAAACACCCCTTGCTCTCTCCCTCACTCACCGCCCCTTACGCTTGTAATACACCCCCTACCCTCCCCCAAAACCCTCACCCCATATACACGTGTCTGCCTACCTCTCCCGCCTGCACGCCTAGCCTGTCTCCCTCTCCCCTTCGCCCCCTCCCCTCACGCAGCATCGCAATTGCAGACGCTGTGTAAATTCTGCTGCTGTAGCTGAAAAAGCTTCCAGAAAACGCACACGCCACACGCTCGCAGCGCAATCGTTAAAATGGTGGGTATTTTTTTTAAATCAATACTGCTGCCGCTGGGTCAGCGTAAGGGCAGAGCTTCACGCGCCAGCCGTGACGGCAGCAGCCGAGCGATCACATGATCGAACACACGCAGACGAACGCACAGATAGACATGCACGCACGCACGCACGCACGCGCGCACGCACAAACATGGACGCACGCACACACGCGCGCACGCACGTACGCAGATACGCAGACAGACAGACAGACAGACAGACAGACAGACAGACAGACAG
>NW_014579988.1:5481-16348 GCF_000485595.1 Priapulus caudatus | reverse complement strand
GCACCATGTGTGGGGGGCGAGGGGGCACCATGTGTGGGGGGCGAGGGGGCGCCACGCATGGGGCGATGCGGGGTTACGACGCGGGGTCACGACGTGAGGTCACAACACAAGGTCACGACACGGGGTCACAACACAAGGTCACAACATGAGGTCATGACACGGGGTCACAACACGAGGTCACGATACGGGGTCACGATACGAGGTCACGATACGGGGTCACAACACGAGGTCACGATACGGGGGTCACAACATGAGGTCACAACATGAGGTCACGACACGCGGTCACGACACGCGGTCACGACACGGGGTCACGACACGGGTTTGTGACACAATGTCGTGTCACCTGTGCCTCGTGTCGTTCACCAGAAACACGTGACAGACCGCTCGCGTCACCCCGCCCCGCCGCGTCGCGGGAGCCGTGACTAGGACGGGAACACGCGCCCCCTCCGCCCACCCCACCACCCACCCACCCACACAGGGGGGGTGGGTGAGTCCCCTCTATTCTCCACAACCAAGAGGCGCATGTTCTAGACAGGTAGCGGCCTTTAACAGCGGAATATCAAATGACCAAATATGCACTGCAGCCAGTTGGTGTGGAGATGGGATGACGACGTCCTTTTCACCCCCGCCCCTCTGCCCCGCCCACCGCTGCGACACGGACCGTAGAGGCCCCCGCATTCTCCGCCCCGCCCCCCGCCCACGTGTAAGACCACCGCAAGATTGCGTCGTCCCCGAAAATTTTGGGTGTGGCGGGCGACGGCTGCTGCCAGGGGGCGCCGTGGTCTGAGTGCGAGACAAGAGAACAGTTCATTTGATATTCCAGATTTCGTAAAGCGTAAGCGCTGCTGTTGAAGGCCCCTACCTTTGTCTGGTCCCTTCACTTGCTGTCTCTCTTCTTGCAGCGCTGAAGATAGAGAGGAGAAGAACACACACTTGAGAACCACTCATTGAACGTCCCGCGAACATCGTCGAACAACCGGGAACATCCGCAGTGTTCCGTCTCGACGCGGAACAACGAGGAACTGCTCGGAGGCAGCGAGGGAAGCTTCGTGGCTTTCTTCCACGGGAGGCGGCAGGCGGGGGGGAGGGACGGAGAGGGGAGGGACGGAGAGGGGAGGGACGGGCCCCTCCCTTGCAATGGTATGCATGCAAGCGCACGCACGCACACGCACACGCACGCGAACACACATGCATACACACACACACACACACACACACACACACACACACACACACACACACACACGACACACACACACACACACGACACACACACACACACNCGCCTCCCCACGCCGTCTCCTCTGTGCACACGCATCCCTCCCCACGCACTCCTCTGTGTCGCGCAGCACCCCCTCCCCGCGCGGCCTTCCTCTGTGTGCGCACACCCCCTCCCGCACGCAGCTTCCTCTGTGCGCGCCGCACCCCCTCCCAACGCAGCTCCTCTCGCGCGCCACCCCTCCCGCCGCGCAGCTCCTCTGTGTGCGCGCACCCCTCCCCACGCGAGCTTCCTGCTGTGCGCGCACCGCCCTCCGCCACGCAGCTTCCTCGTGCGCGCGCACGCCCGCCACGCAGCTTCCTCTGTCCGCGCACGCCCCTCGCCCCGCAGCGTTCCCTGTGCCGCGCACCCCTCCCCACGCGCGGGGCTTCCTCTGTGGCGCCCCTCCCACGCAGCTTCTCTGTGCGCGCACCCCTCCCCACGCAGCTTTCCTCTGTGCGCGGCGGCACGACCCCTCCGCGCGCGGCTTCCTCTGTGGCGCACACCCCTCCCGCCAGCCAAGCTTTCCTCTGGCGGCAGCGCACCCCCTCCACGCCGCTCTCTGCGGCGCACGACGCCTCCCACGCAGCTCCCTCTGCGCGCGCGGCCCCTTCCCCACGCAGCTCCTCTGCGCGCGCGCGTAGTTTCTCCTTCATTAGCCACACAGCAATGAGTTGGCCGCGACGCCGAACGCGTGCGATCGTGTGGCACCTCCTCCTGAAGAACATCACCTCTCCTCTGTAACACGTTCATCCGAGATTCCCATGCCATTTCAGCATCATCAAGAGAGAAAAAGGAGAGGGGGGCGAGAGGGAGGGAAGAGAGGGGGAGAGACGAGAGGGGAGAGAGAGACGGAGTAGGAAGGAGGAGGAAATGAAAAAAGGGAGAGGTGGGAAGAGAGAAGAGAGAGAGAGAGAGAGAAGAGAGTGAGAGAGAGAGCAGAGAGAGAGAGAGAGTTACCAGATGGCTTCAAGTTTAGCTAATGGCATCTGCGCAACGAGACGGTCAGAAGTCGGCGGTTCACAGCCCACCGCATGCAACGTGGGATCAGCAATAAGCTACGCACAGAGGCCGCACTCAACCCACACACCAACACAAACGCGTAAAAAAAAAAAAAGCCGCCGCCAGAGCGCGCGTGCTCAACCTGCTCGTCCGATGTACGTCTCCGTACCGGTGGCGACCACTCCAGCTCGGCTCGAGGATCTGCCTCGATGGCATCTCGAGTTCGGGTTCGTCGTGCTCTTCCACCTCGTTCTCTGTTCTTCTCCTCACGCGCTGTCGCTCCCTCCAGCACGGCTGCAATGCGGAGAGAACAGACGAGCGACGGTGAAACACACGCGAGCATGGCCGCGACGACGCATGGGGAGGGGGGCGAGGGCACCACGCTTGGGGGGCGGAGGTGGGCGCCACGTGTGGGGGGGGGCGAGGTGGCCGCCACGATGTTGGGGCGATGCGGGGTTAACGACGTGAAGGTCCACAACACAAGTCACAACGTGAGGTAAATGACACAAGGCACGACACGGGGTCACAACACGAAGGTCACAACATGAGGTTCAGTGACACGGGACAACACGAGTCACGATACGGGGTCACGATACAGGTCACGCATAGAGGTCACGATATGGGGTCCAGCGACACGAGTCACAAACGGGTCACGACACGAGGTCCACACACGAGGTCACGACCACAGTCACAACATCGAGGTCAGGGGGGGGGACACGAGGTCCACATATACGGGGTCCAACACGAGGTCACAACACGAGGTCAGCACCACGAGGTCACGAACACTGAGGTCAATGACACGGGTCACAACAGGTCACGATATGGGGTCACGACACGAAGTCCACAACACGCAGGTCCGACACGGGGTCAGAACATGAGCATGACACAGAGTCATATGACACGGTGTCACAACAGGAGTCACGACACGAGTTTGTGACACAAATGTCGTGTCACCTGCGCCTCGGTCATTCACCAAGAAACACGTGACAGACCGCCTCGCGTCACCCCGCCCTATCGCGGGAGCCAGTGACTAGGACGGGAACACGCGCCCTCCGCCACCCCACCACCGCACCCACTCCAAACACAGGGGGGTGGGTGAGTCCCCTCTATTCTCCACAAACCAAGAGGCGCGATGTCTAGACAGGTAGCGGCTTTACACAGCGAATATCAAATGACCAAGATATGCACTGCAGCCGATTGTGTGGAGATGGGGATGACGAACGTCCTTGTTACCCCCGCCCCCCTGCCCCGCCACCTGCTGCGAAGCGGACCGTAGAGGCCGCCCGCATTCTCCCGCCCCGCCCCCCGCCCACGTGTAAGACAACCGCAAGATTGCGTCGTCCCCTGAAAATTTGTTGGCGCGGCGACGGCTGCTGCCAGGGGCGCGTGTCTGAGTGGCGAGACATAGAGAACAGTTCATTTTGATATCCAGATTTCGTAAACGCGAAGCCCCGCGCCCTGCTGTTGAAGGCCCCTACCTTTGTCTGGTCCTCACTTGCTGGTCTCTTCTTTCTGCAGCGCTGAAGATAGAAGGAGAAAACACACACTTGAGAACCGCTCATCGAAACGTCCCGCGAACATCGTCGAACAACCGGGAACATCCGCAGGTGTTAACCGTCTCGACGCGGAACAAGAGGAACTGCTCGTGGCACGAGAAAGCTATCGTGGCTTTTCTTCCCACGGAGCGGCGGCAGGCGGGGGGGAGGGAGTGAGAGGGAGGGACGGAGAGGGGAGGGAACGGAGAGGGGAGGGACGGGCCCCGCCCTTGCAATGGTATGGCATGCATGGCCGCACGCACGCTACGCACATGGGCAACACGCACCGCGCACACACATGCACAACACACGCAAAACAGCGCACACGCACACGCACACACCGCACATCACAACACATACACGCGCGTCATATTGCTAGAGGCGGGGCAGAAAGCGCGGCTATAGACGCTCCAGTGGCCCTCCACACCCCGCACGCGCACGCCACAGCACGTACGCCACTAACGTAGGCACGCACGCATCGAGCAAAAAATCAAAATAATTCTGGGCTAATCACGCACAACGCACGCGATCGCGTCCCTGCATTAAATATTCCGCAGCCTCCCGTCTGCATGCACAGCCTCCTAGCATCGCCGCCTCCCGCACGGTCTGCATCCGCGGCGGCGCGGCGGCGGCGGCGGCGGCGCGCGGCCGTTTGAAGTACAGCCCGGCCGCTACGGTATAACTAGAACGATGATTTTACGATTTAAATTTTACGGCCCCCCCTCCCCCACCTCCCCCTCCGCTGCCCGACGGCGGTGTGCGTTTTAGCTGTACAGCTGACCTGAACCTGACCCCTCTTCCTCCCTCCCCTTGGCCACCTGCGTCAACTCATTCACAGGACGGGCAGGTGTGGGCTGGGGTGCGAGACATCCGCTTCCCGTCAACTCCCGCCCCCCCCTCACACACAACAGCCTGCCGCCGGCCGCCGCGCGCTTTAAACTTCGTTCACTGCTATAAAGCGATTGTCCGTATCTCGCACGGACCTATGAAATTATCCACCCGGGGTAGTGGGAGGGGAGGGGAGGAGATGGAAGGGGAGGAGGGTGAGGGGAGGGAGGGAGGGAGTGGAGGGGAGGAGAGGGATATTAGGGGAGGAGCCGCTGCTCGTCTCCTCCTGCCCTCCTCCCATCCCTCCTCCTCCCCTCCTTCCCTCCTTCCTCTTCCGCACCCTCCTTCCTCACCGCGTTCTAAAATTTCCCTCGGCGCCGGTGCTGAGCGCTTGCGCGCAAAATAAAAAAATAAAATTGGATTATCGCTCGAAAAGGTCGCGGAGAGTTTACGCGCTCGCGCGAACCTATCTATACACGTGAAGTATCCGTTATAATCACATACAGAAGCAAGAAGATCAGCAACAGAGGATCTTAAAGCGTATCCGGATTAAAGAGATGACTAGAGAAAGTTCTATGTGTATTGTTTAGCTCGTCCATCTATATATATAGTTGGCTGTGGGATGGCGACGTGTGGGCAATTTCTGCTCGAGTCACGATGAATAGTAAAACCAGATAAGATCGGAACAGGACCTTTCTAAAAAGGTAGACAAACAGTAAGCCACAACCAAATCAACAGCAGCAACAGCTATCACAACCAAACTCACACAAATCAAGGCAGCATCAGAGGCCAACCCCACAAAAAAGAGGCACAGTCAGCAAGCAGCAGCAGCAGCACAGCAACAGCGAGCGTCGGCGGTAGAGAAATGATGCGCTATTTCTTAGCCGATTGTTTTTAAAACGGACTTCGTTCAAAAGGTGACTGTAAGCGAACAGAGCACATTGATTTATACACGCGCACCCTAACCCCGTGCCCTACCCGCACGTACGTACGTGTATCCATACCCCCCCCCACCCACCTTCTCTCTCTCTCCAATAAAAAAAAAAACCCCAATCGCATCCGAGCGCGTTCGGTTTAACTGTTCCGAGCACGATCGCCGGGTTCAGCTTACACCACCGAGCCCGCACCTACACACACGCACGCCACGCGCGAAAAAAAACCTACACACATACACGCACGCGCCGAGTGGAAAAAAACATATACACACGTACCAGCACGCACACGCTCGCGTGGATGCCCCACCACCAACACACACAACTAACCTAGCTCCACTCACTGTGCTACTCATTTTTTTCCGGGGATTTTTCGCGCCTGGTTCTTCCCGGGTTTTGCCGCTTGATTCCGCGATGAAATGTTAAAAGGAGAACGGCGACGAGATAGAGGAAGGGGTAGGAAGGGGAGGAGGAGGGGGGAGGAAGGGCACGGCGGGGGGGAAAGGAAGGGAGGAGAGGGGGAGGGGTGGAAGGGAGCAGGAGATAGTGCGGTGAGAGGAGTGAAACAGCAGTGAGAGCGAGCGGGGAGGGAAAGACTAGAGGGAGGGAGGGAGGGAGGGAGTGGAAGATGGGGAGTGAGTGGAAGGAGAGGCGGGAGGGGTGTGGAGGGCGAGAGGTTGGGAGGAGAGGGAGGAGGGAGAGATTGCAAAGGAGAGAGGGAGGGAGTGGAGGAGAATGGGATGATGGAAGGAGAGGGGAGGTGTGGATGAGGGGAGGAGGGGGAGAGGCGATCAGGAGGGGTGAGGAGGGAGAAGAGGGATGGCAGGAGGGGGGGGGGAAGGGATGGAGGAAATGGGAGTGATGGAAGGAAGGGAGGGGTGTGGGAAGGGGAGGGAGGGGAGAGGATGCAGAGGGGAGGGAGGGGAGAGGGATCAGGAGGGGGGGAGGGAGGAGTGAGGAATGGGGGAGTGATGAAGGAGAGGGAGGTCGTGTGGGAGGGGAGGAGGGGGAGAGGAGATGCAAGGAGGGGGGGAGAGGCGTCTACACGACGATCAGAACGAGACTACAAACGCAATTGTTCCCATCCGCGTAACTAACACACACACGCGAACGCACACACATCACCACACACACACACCCACACAACACACACACACGCGCGCGCAACACACACGCACGCACACACACACCACACACACACACACACACACGCACACACACACACACAACACGGCGCGCACACACCACGCACACACACACAACACACACACGCACGCGCGCACAGCACACACACACACACACACCAAACGCACACGCGCACACCACCAACCACGGCACACGACACCACACACACACACACGCACGCACGACTACACACACAACACACACACATACGCACGCACACAAATCACGCGCGCGCACGCACGCACGCACGCACACACACACACACAACACACCACACACACACACACACACACACACACGCACGCACATCACACACACACACACACATAGCACGCCCACAACACGCCGCGCGCACGCACGCACGCACGCACACAACACACGCACACACACACACACACATCACACAACACACACACACAGCCACGCACGCACACACACACACATACCGCACGCACACCACCACGCGCGCGCACGCACGCACGCACGGCACACACCATACACACAACACACACGCACGCGCGCGCGCCAGCACACCGCACACCCACGAACCGTGCACTTTATTTGTAAAACGATATTCCGAGATATGATTGGATTTAACGACAAAAAAATGATACATTTGTAACTACTAACCGGGCGTGGATTCACGAAGCGAGGAGACCGAAGGGACGAAAGTGGTGTTTTTTTCATATTTCCGGCATCTTTGCTATAATTGCGCGTAGATCCCGGACGTAGCTGTTCTGGGGATTGTGGCGTGTTGTGTATGTGTTGCGTGTGTGTGTGTGTTGTGTGTGTGTGTGTTGGTGGTGTGTGTGTGCTTGGGGTGGTTGCGGTGTGCGTGTGTGTGTGTGTGGTGTGTGTGGCGCCCGCGCGCGAGTGTATGGCGCGCCGTGGTAATGTGTGTGCGCCCGGGCGCGCCGTGTGTATGTGTGCGTGCGCGTGTGTGTGCGCGTGTGTGTGTGTTGTAGTGTGCCGCGTGTGTGCGTGTGCGCGTGCGTGCGTGCCGTGTGGTGGGTGCGCTCACACGCGCACAACGCCACGCGCGACTGCGCACACGCAACACCACACACACACGCGCGCACCACCCCACGCGCGCACACACACACACACACACACACACGCGCGCGCGAGCACACACACACACACACCAACACACACGCGCGCGGCCGCGCGCACAGCTGTCAGCGGGCCAAGTGATCATTTGAATGAATGTTCCTTATGCGTGGTATTCCTTATGCTTCGCAACGCTGGCAGGCGCGGCGGCGGCCGCCCGCCGGGGCGGCCCCACCGCGTAAACCATTACCCTATCCGTAACATTAACCGGTATACCGTAACAATTAAGTTAAATAAAAATATTATTTTACCATTAAAAATGATTAGCGCACAAATTAAAAAAAATACATCGCGCCGAACCGCGCTGTTCAGAATTCTGCTGTCTCGTGATCAGCTGTTGTTTTTACGGAATGAATTTGCCGTCATATTTCGCGAAACTTTTTTTTCCTTTCCAAAAACAAAACGGCTGCGGTAATATATCCGTAATATAAAGATATAAAGACTAGAATCTAGATAGACAACGTTACGGGGGAAAGTCTATGTAACATGTTACACGCTCACGCTGAGACGCGAGAGAGCGAGCGAGAGATAGACAGAGAAGAGAGAGAGAGAGAGAGAGAGAGAGAGAGAGACGAGAGAGAGGAGAGAGATAGAACAGAGAGAGAGAGACGGAGAGCGTGAGAGATAGAGAGAGAGGACAGAGAGAGAGAGCGAGAGCGAGAGCGAAGAGAGAGAGAGAGAGAGAGACGAGAGAGAGAGAGAGAGAGAGAGAGAAAGAGAGAGAGAGAGACAGAGACAGAGACCAAGACAGAGACAGAGACAGAGACAGAAGACAGAGACCAGAGTACAGAGAGAGCAGAGAGAGAGAGAGAAGAGAAGAGAGAGAGAGAGAGAGAGAGAGAGAGAGAGAGAGAGAGAGAGAGAGAGAGACACACACCGAACAGAACGCAGTATATCAGGAGGGAGATGTAAAGGACTAGTAGTAAACCGATGATTATTAGTAACTCAGAACACGTTAGGGTGGAGGACAACGCACCGTGGCCTAAGACGATGAACACAGAACTACAAAATCTACGCGTTAGAATAGAGAAATGATCATCAAAGCTTGTTATAAGACGTTGAACACTCAACTATAAAGGTTAGAATAGAGAAATGATCATCAAAGCTTGTTATAAGACGTTGAAACACTGGCACTATAAAGGTTAGAATAAGAAATGATGCATCAAGTTGTTATAAGACGTTGAACCATCAAACTATAAGGTTAGAAATAGAGAATGATGCTAAAACCTTGTGTATAAGACGTTGAACAATCAACTACAAAGGTTAGAATAGAGAATGATCATCAAAGTTTGTTATAAGACGTTGAAACAATCAACTATAAAGGCTAGAATAGAGAAATGATCATCTCTCTCTGCATGCGAGTGCTGAGACTGGAAACGAAGCCGAGAAAATAGCCGACTAAAATAAATCTAATTGCGCACGTTCGCGCTTCCCATTTAGATTTAGATCCACCGATTTATTATATTATATAAATGTTATTATTTATTATATTTAGATTTAGATCCACCGATGTTAGACATTTGTTCTACTACTGATAACCCGTGACGTAGAGAACGAGGCTGCTAACTCAGTAGTACCGCTATAAACACCTCCCGTCTACCATAGAGGTGAGAGCTTAGCCGGTGAAATAGTGTGACATTATTACATGAAATAGTGTGACATTATTACATAAAATAGTGTGACATTCGTCAATGAAATAGTGTGACATTATTACATGAAATAGTGTGACATTATTACATAAAATAGTGTGACATTCGTCAATGAAATAGTGTGACATTATTACATGAAATAGTGTGACTTTAATACATAAAATAGTGTGACATTAGTCAATGAAATAGTGCGACTTTAGCCAGTGAAATAGCGTGATATTAGCCAGTAAAATAATGTCACCTTAGCCAACGTCAGCCTTAGTAAATAATATGCAGATAACGGATAGCTTTCGACATCGACCCCTAAGTTACCCCATCCCTCACTTCGCACCCTCGCTGACATATAAATAATATAATATAATACATGTTAATTATAACCATGTTACCACCTCCCCCACCCCTCCCCCTCCCCCACCACTCCCCTCACCCTCACCCGCCCGTCCGCTTACCTTCTCTTTTCATGCCCATCGCGAGACACTTCTGGTATCGGCAGTACTGGCAGCGGTTGCGCTGACGCTTGTCTATGATGCAGTTGCGGTCCTCGCGACACGAGTACTTCAGATCCTTGCGTACGGTGCGCTTGAAGAAGCCCTTGCATCCCTCGCAGCTGCAACAACACACGCAGCGTCTCAGTTTCTGCCACGCGCACACCTTCATAGTCTCACAACCACAACAACAGCAGCAGCAGCAGTAGCAGTAGTGACGGCGGCAGTAGTAGTGACGATGGCAGTAGTAGTGACGGCGATGGTAGTAGTAGTGATGCGATTTCCGCGCGGAGGCAGAGGGATGCCCGGAGGATGAGGATGAGGAGGATGAAGAAGCCGTCACCTTGCACATCGGAGGGAGATCGCGGGGAGGGAGGGAGCGGCGCGCACACACTCGCGCTCGCAGCAGCTAAAGGGTTGAGGTGCTAGCAGCCGACACAGAGCAAGCGTCTGCATGCAGTAGTAGTACCAGCAGCAGCAGCGGCAGCAGCGGCAGCGGCGGCGGCGGGGTCAATAACGGGCCGCCGCTGCTGTGCGCATGTCAGCCGTTCCCCACGCGCCCGCGCCATTCAATGCGGACGCGCCGGCAGGTGGCGTTTCGTCGCACCTGCTCGTCCGTCTGTTACCGCACGTGGTCTCGACCTTACCTTACACACGCACGCACGCACGCACACGCACACGCACACGCACACGCACACGCACACGCACACGCACACACACTCCCCTCCCTACCACCGTAGCTAGCACACATGCACGGGTGTCTGCTCTGCCTACAACTATCTCTCTATATCTCTCTCTCTCTCTCGCTCGCTCTCTCTCTCTCTCTCTCTCTCTCTCTCTCTCTTTCTCTCTTTCTCTCTCTCTCTCTTTCTCATTCTTTCTC
>NW_014579988.1:1936-3769 GCF_000485595.1 Priapulus caudatus | reverse complement strand
TCTCTCTCTCTCTCTCTCTCTCTCTCTCTCTCTCTCTCTCTCTCTCTCTCTCTCTCTCTCTCTCTCTCTCGTTTTCTCTCCCCCCTCTCTCTCCCTCTGTGTGTGTGTCTGTCTCTGTCTCTCTATAGCTTGCTCTCCCTTCTCTCTCCCTCTGTGTGTGTCTGTCTCTGTCTCTCTATCGCTTGCTCTCCCTTCACTCTCTCCCTCTGTGTGTGTGTCGCTGTCTCTCTTTCACTCGATCGCCCTTCTCTCTCTCTTTCACTCGTCTATCCCTATCTGTGTGTCTCTCTACATGTCCCTCTTCCTCCCCCTCCCTCTCTCTCCTCATGTCCTCGACCTCTCTCGTATTCGCTCGCGCTCTCATCGTATCTGAGATTTAATACGGCGTCCTCTCGCTCTCTAGTTGCCCTGCTCTAGATCTCTCCTACACATCATACACCACAGCCTGGACTTCCCGTAAGATGAATCCATCTATCTCGCTCCTTCGCCCCCCCCCTCCCTCTCTCTCCTTATGTCCTCGACGTCTCTCGGATTCTCTCGGGTTCTCATTCTATCTGAGAATGAATACGGCGTACTCGCATCATCCCCGCTGACAAGCCACCCCGCTCTCTCCTACTACATCCTACATACACCACAGCATTGACTTTCCATCAAATAAGTCCGTCGCGCAACTATCCCGCTCTCTCCCTCCTCTTCTTTCCCCTCCTCTCTTTCTCTGTCTCTCTCTTTCTCTGTCTCTCTCTCTCTCTTTCTTATTTTCTCTCTCCTTCCCCCGTCTCTCTTTCTCTTTTTCTCTCTTTCGCTTTCTCTCTCTCTCTCTCTCTCTCGCCCCTCCCTCACCTCCCTCTCGCCGTCGCCACCGCCGTCGCCGCCACCGTCGCCGCCGCCGCCGCCGTCGTCGTCGTCAGCTAGAGGATTGCGTGTAGCACGTCGCGGTTCAACGTCCTTGCCTCGTTTTTTAAAATTAACGATTTCTGTCGTTTTCTCTCGTTCTGTGCGCTCACTCCCCTTAAACGCGTTTCCGCGGCAGAGGCTGATGCTAAAGAATAGTAGTAGCAGGGAATGCTCTCTCACTATCGTCTGTCTCCACATCCTCTTCTCCCTCCCCCTCTATGCCTCCTTCACCCCGCCCTCCCCCTCTACGCCTCCTTCTCCCTCCCCTCCTTCACCCCGCCCTCCCCCTCCTACGCCTCCTTCTCCCTCCCCTCCTTCACCCCGCCCTCCCCCTCTACCCCGCCTTCTCCCTCACCTTCTTCCCCCTCTCTCTCTCCGGCATACGACGCTCACGTTGCCATGGCGATCGATCTCAGCATGTCCGTCGGTCTGTCCGTCGCGCTAAAAAATAAATTTCAGCGTGGCGTCGCTTCCGAACGCGAGCGTAAAAAATCTACGATCGGGATTGTTGCGAAATAACGCCGGCTGCGGCGGCTCCTCGTTGCCACGGCGGCGGCAGCGGCGGCGGCGGCGACCCTTGGTTGACCCCAGCGCGGCGCCGATATCGGTGAGACAACCACGCTAATCAGCAGGCGCATGCGCAGGCAGCGGCAGTAGTAGCAGCAGCAGCAGCAGCAGCAGCAGCAGCAGTAGCAGCAGCAGCAGCAGTAGCAGCAGCAGTAGCAGCAGTAGCAGTAGCAGCAGCAGCAGTAGCAGCAGCAGTAGCAGCAGCAGCAGCAGCAGCAGTAGCAGTAGTAGCAGTAGCAGCAGTAGCAGCAGCAGCAGCAGCAGTAGCAGTAGCAGCAGCAGCAGTAGCAGCAGCAGTAACAGCAGCAGCAGCAGCAGTAGCAGTAGCAGCAGCAGCAGTAGCAGCAGCAGTAGTAGCAGCAGCAGCAGTAG
>NW_014579988.1:0-988 GCF_000485595.1 Priapulus caudatus | reverse complement strand
AGAGAGAGAGAGAGCGAGAGCGAGAGCGAGGGGGAGAGAGAGAGAGAGCGTGTGAGAAAGAGAGAGAGAGCCAGCCACCTCGATAGATATTCGACCCTCGTGACAATCGTAAACACGAGCTTAAAAATACTGCGCCACAGTAAAACCGGCCATGAGTTAGCATAGAGCAACTCACGCGTACACGTGACTATTATACAACATACGTAGTGGTACGTATCAAGCCCCCCCCCCCACTCCGAAATAAACGTGCAAATCCATACACACAGGTTCGACACGAGTTAGGGATGTCTCGCATCTTGAAAAGGGAACCCGATAAAATTGCCAGGACTTGAAAACCCGATCGAAACAGACGTGCATTATACCAGAAGTAGATCATAGGGAATATACTTCTGATTATACGTACATCGCCGTATATAACCTACCGGCCACTTGTTGTTACGAATTTTCACGGATTTTACTCTAGGTTATGTAGTAGAAATACAAATGTCCGAAATCAGGACTGGTCAGGTTTTCATAGTTATTTCCAACACCGTTGTTATGAATTTTTCTCATGTTTCTCAGTTCTCATGTTTCATATAGGGGGGATCCATTGTCAGAAACAACATTAGTAATGACGTCACGGGTCTAAAATGTTATAAAATGTGTCCAAACATAATTAATTCCAATAAAGAAAAACAAAGCGCGAAAATTAGAACGTTTCGTTAAAGTTCGTTAAAATAAATTTAGAATGATCTCAGCCACCACCGGTCGCGAGGTTTCTGACGAGAAGGGGTATGCAGACGAGAAGGAGGGGGGTGGAGGTATGCAGACGAGAAGGGGGAGGAGGGAATTAACGAGAGAGAGGGAGGGAGAGTGCGCTTTCCGCGACCACTACAGGTTGTGCATATATGTATCTCGTAACATATATATCTATAGAATAAATCTGTCTATATATATTATAGCCTAGATATATATATATAGCCTGTCTATATATATATATATATATATA
>NW_014579987.1:18701-22463 GCF_000485595.1 Priapulus caudatus | reverse complement strand
GCCGCCGCCGCCGCCGCCTCTCATCGCCGCGTAACTACAATTCGTAACTGCGGGGCGAAATGCTACTTTTTTCAGTTCGGCGCTCTTTAATAATTTAACAGGGCGGAGAGATAGTAGGAGGAGGAGGGAGAGTGGGAGAAAGGGAGGGAGGAGCAGGGGAGAAAGAGGATGCGATCGAGGAGGTGGTGGCCAGGGAAAGAGGGGGGTAAGAAGAGGGGATGGGGAGAGGGAGAGAAGGGCAGCAAAGTAACGAAGAATATGAGAGAAACAGAGAGAGAGAGCGATGGGAGAGATATCGGATTATGAGAGGATAGTGTAGGGAAAGACGCGACCGCCCCCCCCCCACCACAACAACGCAGACCAGCACACGCACACACACACACATCACCGCGCAACCTACACACACACACACGCGCGCACACACACACACACACGGCACGCAGACGCACGCACGCACGCACGCACGCACGCAACGCAGCGCACAGCGACGCACGCACGCACGCACCGCACCACGCGGACTGCCCGCACCGCACGCTACAGCACAGCGCACGCACGCGACGCACCCAAGCCACGGCATCGACGCACCGCACGCACAGCACGCACGCACGCACAGCACGCACCACGCACGCACGCACGCCACTGCACGCAACGCACGCGAGCAACGCAACGCACGCACGCACGCACGCGCACGCACGCACGCACGCACGCACGCACCACGCACGCACGCACCAGCGCACGCACGGCAGCGCAACGCACCACGCACGCACGCACGAACACACACACACAAACACACCACACACACACACACACACACACAGTGCCACACACAACACACCTGCTTACCGCTTATCTCTCATTCAGCCGGCTAATTAGTCGGTAGTAACTAGAGTAACTGCGCTAAGAAGCTCAGGCCGAACGTTCCGCGTAGCAACGACCCGCGCTCACGAGAATACACCCGGTGACAAAAAAAATCGGGAAAAATCGAAGATAAAAAAATCAGGGAGAGAGATTCACGGCTGGCAGACGTGTCGTCGTTACCGCGTCCCGTAACGACGGGTTGAAAACCCGCGGCGAATAAAACCCGCGCCGTGCCGTGCGCGGGCCGGCCGGGCCGTGCGTGCCGAAGACGACACAGTTGTGAGCGCGCGCGTTTCTAGATCTGATGACGTATTTATGTTGCTCGGAACTCGCTGCTTCTACAGAGGCTGCCTGGCGTCCGCGCGACAAGTACGGTTCAACGACGGCGACGGGTGCTTGCTGTGTTGTGTGTGCGTGTGGTGTAATGTGTGTGTGTGTGTGTGTGATGTGTGTGTGTGTGCGTGCGTGCGCGTGCGGCGTGCCGTGTGTGGTGTAGCGTGGCTGCGTGTGCGTGTGCGTTGTGCGTGTCGTTACGTGTGTGCGTGCGTGCGTGTGCTGGGCAGACGCCGCAAGGTGGGTGGAAGTGTTGTATGTGCGCTACAGGGAACAGCAGATGCCGTATGGACGTCTCCATAAAAAAGGAAATAAAGGCGCGGAACAGGGAATCGAAGAAAGCAGGGAGTTATCCCCACCAGGAATAAAATGGGCGAAGAAGCCTTTTTGGCCTACGGGAAATAAAGCTAACAGGACCACAGGGAGCTTTCCCTATAGGGAGTAGAGACAGTAGAGGCCATCAGGTAGAGTCCCCTTAATATAGATTAATTTATTTCATTTTTCATTTAAAATTTTAATTAATTATTTTTACTTAATAATTACCATCAGGGACACCGGAGCTCCCTCTACCGGCAGAGCAGAGCACATCCACCCACCCCCGATGTGGCTCCCATAATGACTTCTCCAATATGTCCATTCTACATAACGACACTTCATCATAAAATAAGACCCATACATCACCGAGCACGACTTCAAAGATGCTTCCCGCTTCGATCCTCGCCGAACATTAAGTGGATTTCTGTCGAATAATCTTCGAGTGGCCGCAAAATCAATGCTCAAGATCAAAATCAATGATCAAGATCAAGCTCAATCGAGCCGATGGGACAGCCGTACGTCGCGAACGCCTTGATGTCAGGTGACACTCGGCGCGACATCGCGACAGTCGCTCTATAGTGGACATTGATGGGGACAGTCGCGAGGGAATATGAAAATATAGGAGGAGAAGAGAGGAGGAGATGATAGGAGAAGATAGGAGGAGATGAGAGGAGAAGGGGATATGAGAAGATAGAAAGATAGGAGGAGAGGATAGGAGGAGATGAGAGAGGATAGGGGAAGATAGGAAGATAGGAGGAGAGGATAGGAGAGGATAGGAGGAGAGGATAGGAGGAGAGGATATGAGGAGATAGGAAGATAGGAGGAGAGGAGAGGAGGAGATGATAGGAGGAGATGAGAGAGGATAGGGAAAGATAGGAAGATAGGAGGAGAGGAGAGGAGAGGATAGGAGGAGATGAGAGAAGAAGATAGGAAGATAGGAGGAGAGGATAGGAGGAGAGGAGAAGAGGAGAGGATAGGAGAAGATAGGAAGATAGGAGGAGAGGATAGGAGGAAAGGATAGGAGGAGAGGATAGGAGGATAGGAGGAGATAGGAAGATAGGAGGAGAGAATAAGAGGAGAGGATAGGAGAAGATAGGAAGATAGGAGGAGAGGATAGGAGGAGAGGATAGGAGGAGATAATAGGAGAAGATAGAAAGATAAGAAGAGAGAATAGGAGGAGAGGATAGGAGAAGATAGGAAGATAGGAGGAGAGGATAGGAGGAGATGATAGGAGAAGATAGGAAAATAGGAAGAGAGAATAGGAGGATATGATAGGAGAAGATAGGAGATGAGAAAGGATAGGGAAAGATAGGAGGAGAGGAAAGGAGAAGATAGGAAGATAGAAAGAGAGAATAGGAGGAGAGGATAGGAGAAGATAGGAAGATAGGAGGAGAGGATAGGAGGAGATAGGAAGATAGGAGGAGAGGATAGGAGGAGATGATAGGAGGAGATGAGAGGAGACGATAGGAAGATAGGGGGAGAGGAGAGGAGGAGAGGATAGGAGGAGAGGATAGAAGAAGATAGGAGGAGAGGATAGGAGCAGAGAAAAGAGGAGTGGAGGAGAAGAGAGTGGAGAAGATACGAGAAGATAGGAGAGGATAGAAGGAGAAAATACGGGGTGAAGCTCAGAGGATTTTTCGGCAAAGGTTGCCGGGCCGAGAGCAATGACCGCTGCCGACGTTGTGGCCTGAGCGCATGCGCCGGCGAGTAAGGCGCACGTGGGAGATGTTTTCCATCAGTGCTGTAAAGGGCGCGAATAAAACGCACAAACGGGCATAATAAAAAGGCACGAACGCACGCACACTCCCATACAGGCACGTACGCATACGCGCGCACATTCTCGCGCGCGTACACACACACGCACACGTATACACGCACATACGCACGCGCACACGGACATACGCACGCGCACACGGACATACGCACACGCACATACGCACGCACGCACAAAGAAACCACAAAAGCGACGTCGATGGGAACGGGGTAACCCTAATCACCGAAACGTCACGTAATATCCTTGTCACTAAAGCATCCCGCACCGCTATTTCCCCCTCCTTCCCCGACCCCACACGCAACACGCAACACGCAACACGCAACAATCCCGCGTATACGGTTAACTCTACAATTTCCCACACGTCAACAAAAGACGGCCGGGCGCACGTACGCATGCGGAAATTATCCAGTCACCGTATTTTTCTTCTCTCTCTCTCTTTCTCTCTGTCTCTATTTCTCATCTCTCTCTCTCTTCTCTCTCTC
>NW_014579987.1:14369-18217 GCF_000485595.1 Priapulus caudatus | reverse complement strand
TCTGCTGTTGCAACTACTCACCATCCCGGTAGTAGTCTAGTACGGATCACGCAGCAGCAGCAGCAGCCGGCGGCAGTACTAGTGTAGGCCAGCAGCCACGCATGCAAGCAAAGCAAGTCAGGCTAAGTAGCAGTCATACAGGGCAGCGCAGCCAGCGGCCACGCGACCCACCCGGACAGCGCCGACCAGGGCGAGGCCAGTGCAGAGCATCACTAACGCACCGGGGGCGCGCACGCCGAGGCCACTCGACACGCGCAAGCGACCGACGCAACCGGATCAATTAAATCCACCAGTTGCACAGATCAGTGCAACAATACTTAGTGCCACCCCGGCGCCAACAATGACCGGCAGCGAGGCAGCAGAGCACGCAGCAGCAGTGGCGAGCATGCGGCCGGGGGCAGGCAAACAATCAGTTTCAGGCAGCGACCTTCGTAGCTGCGTGCACAGGAAAAGCCGTGCCAAGGGCAAGAGAGGAGTAATTCGTCACGACCTCTTATCTATCGTGCTGCAAACAGCGGAAGGCAGACGTTTTCCCGCGGCCACACGCAGCGTGAGGCGAGGAGCAATGTCATTGGGGGCTATTGCGACAGGAAGCGCGCCGGCAGCCTACCAAGTAAAGTAGCAGCAGTAGCCGGACAGCAGTCAGCGACCAGCGCAGTAGTTGACAGGCATGCAGCAGCAGCTAGCTGCAGCAGCTGTAGCAGCAGCAAGCAAGCCGCAAGCATAGGCAGACAGCAGTAGGCAGTAGCACAGGCAGCAGCAGCGCAGGCAGCAGCAGGGCTAGCAGCAGCAGTAGTAGTAGATAGTAGTTAGTAGGAGTAGGGGTGAGGTAGTGCAGTGGAGCAGGCGGGGGGGGGAGCAGAGTAGTAATATAGTACTAGCAGTAGCACGTGAGCGAGTAGCAGTAGCAGTAGCCAGTAGTCAGTGAGGGCGAGGCAGCGAGCACAGCAGGGAGCAGTAGCGGTCAGGTGGGTGAGTACGCCCAGCAGCAGCCCCAGTAGCAGTAGTAAGTAGTAATGTATAGTAGTACGTGGAGTGCAGCTACTAGTGAGGAGTGGGCACGTGAGTAGCGGCACAGCGGGAGTATAGTAAGGATACGGTAAGTAGTAGTGGCCAGTAGTAGGCAGCAGGGGCAGGCAGGGCAGCAGCAGCAGTGCAGCAAAGTAGGTAGTATATATTAGCAGTAGCAGTAGCATAGTAGCAGTACGACAAGCAGCATGGGCGGGGGCAGGCAGCAGCACGGCAGCATGCAGCATCGCAACTAGCAGTAGTAGTAGTAGTATAGTAGTAGTAGTGGCAGTAGTAGCAGCCCAAGGCATGCAGCAGCGAGCATGCAGCAGCAGCCACGGGAGGCAGGGAGGCCGTACTGTATGTACGGGTGGCTTGCTACTCGGTCACCTACGGACGGACCGCGGGGTTAGAATGGAAGCTGCGAATGGGAAATGGCTACTGGAGAATAGAAGAGAAAGAGAAGAGCGAGGGGGGTCTAGGGCGGAGCAATGGGAGCAGGATGAGTCAGAGGCAGCGAGAAGTGAGCGAGCAGAGAGAGGTCGCGGCCGCAGAAGAAAGAAGACAGGATGATATATATAGAGAGTATAGAGATAAACGAGAGAGAGAGGAGAGGAGAGAGAGAGAGAGAGAGAAGAGAGCGAGAGAGGAGAGAGAGAGAGGAGAGAGAAGAGAGAGAGAGAGAGAGAGAGCGAGAGAGAGAGAGGACGAGAGAGAGAGAGAGAGAAGCGAGAGAGAGAGAGGAGCAGAGAGAGAGATGAGAGAGGAAGAGAGAGAGAGAGAGAGAGAGAGAGGAGAGAGAGAGAGAGAGAGAGAAGAGAGAGACGAGAGAGAGAGAGAGAGAGAGCCGTGCGAGAGAGAAAGAAAGGGGGAAACCACAGACACTAAATATAATTTTATTTTTATGTGTAAGTGTACATTAGCGTGCAGCAGCGCGAGCAGCGTAGCAGCGTGCATATCGGTGGGCGTGTGTTGCTGTCGTTGGAGCATGTTGCAGCACGGCTTGTCGGAAGCACGGCTTAGTAATCGACTAGGTGACAGGAGAGTAGAGAAACATTAAGGAGCTTTGGTAGTGAAATAAGTTCGTATTTATTTAGCATTATATTTATTGAACGCATCCGAAGTGCCTGTGGGGAAACAGCATAGACCCACACCGCGCACAGGCACGGATATCAGGAGCTAAATAAATGACCAGAACTATGTGTCATTGTGGTTAGTCTTCCTGGTGATATTAATTTGTCATCGAATTTAGATCCTAGTGCTCACGAATTGCCAAGCCAAGTAGCAACAGCACAGCAGTGAGCAGCAGCAGGCAGTATTGAGCAGCAGCAGCAGCAGTATAGTATTAGGCAGTAGCAGTAGCAGCAGCACCACAGCAGGCCAGCAGCATGTACAACAGCAGCAGCAGTAGCAGCAGCGACAAGCAGCAGCAGCAGCAGCAGCAGGGCAGCAGGCAGCAAGCAGCCAGGCAAGCAGCAGCAGCAGCAGCAGTAGCAGCAGGCAGTAGCATAGGCAGCAGCAGCTAGGCAGTAGTTCAGCAGCAGCAAGTAGCACGCTGTTTGTTAGCCAGTCGCACGCCGCAGCCATTCTTAGCCTGCCACCGCCGTTGCATTGGCCCTCTTTTTTCTCTCTCTCTCTCTCTCTGCTCGCTGCTGCCGTCCTGATATGAATTATGCGGCAGAGCCTGATAGATTTTGTGAGAAGTGTAATCGCGGCGTGACACGGACGGTTAGTGGCGCGGTGCGGGTGAGCGAGAGGGACAGAGAGAGAGAGAGAGAGAGAGAGAGTGAAAGAGAGTGAAAGGGGGGAGAGACCGAGAAAGGGTGAGAGCGAGGGAGGGGGAGGCTGAGAAAGGGCGAGAGAAAGGGTGAGGGAGCGGGAGGCAAGAGAGAGGAGCGGAAAGAGAGGGTCGAGAGGAGAGAGAGATCAGAAGAGAGAGAGCGAGCGAGGCGAGAGAGAGCGAGAGAGCGCGAGAAGAGCGAGCGAGAAGAGAGAGAGAGAGAGAGAGAGAGATGTGTGGATAAAAATGTCCTGCGCGCCATTCTCAGTTCATTAGTTTATTATTTCAGTCAATTTAAGACGAAAAGAAAATGAGCGAGGGAGGGAGATCGCGAATATATAGAGATAGAAAGAGAGACAGACAGAAAGCAGACAGACAGAGAAAGAGAGAGAAAAAGAAAGAGAGCGAGGTAGAGAGACAGAGAAGTGAGAGAAGAAGAAGCGTGTGTAAGCTTGGGTGCGGGTTCGTGTGCGGGTGATCCCGGGCAGGCAAGTGGAAGGCACGCGGAAATATATAACCTGGGACTTCGCCTCTCGAAAAACACCTGTTTCTTACTCAGTCGATGAGAATCAATTCCTTCTCTCATTAAAGTCCACAGAAACCAAGACTGGAACTGCAGAGGGTGGCATAGCGATCGAGAGCAAAGCAGAATGTGTGTTGATACGATCACGATCCACACCGCGTGGCCTTTTCTTGCCGGCGTGGTATTTAATCAAAATCACTTCCACCGTATTGTGTGCTCACTTAGACGCGCGCGCTCGGCAAACTCCGGCGAACACGCAATCAGTTTAGCGACGACGGCGCCGGTATAAGTATCGGCGCGGTGATGAACGGTAGAGGTCGCCACCAGCGCCAGCTGTTGATTCGCACCGCTCACGCGGTCTCTTACGATACATGAAGAAAGCCGGGTCCAGGAGGGATTCGAGAGGAGAGAGAGAGAGAGAGAGAGAGAGAGAGAGAGAGAGAGACGACGACGAGACGAGAGAGAGAGAGAGAGAGACGACGACGAGAGAGACGAGAGAGAGAGAGAGAGAGAGAGAGAGAGAGAGAGAGAGAGAGA
>NW_014579987.1:0-13931 GCF_000485595.1 Priapulus caudatus | reverse complement strand
GAGAGAGAGAGAGAACACAGGAATGCACTTGGCAAAAGCAGCGATGCCACAGGGGTTACGCCAGGCTTGAAGACGGCTGGTGCAGTTAGTTTGAGCGAAAGCAGACGCTGTCACATGTCCTGGAGGCCGAGATAGTGGGAAAGCGACCACACGGACGTGAGGGCTGGTGCAGTGTGCGCAGTTCAGGGCGTGGGAGCCGGACTACGTATCTAAACAAAGTCGAATAAGTCTTTAAACTAACTTTCTCCATTCTCTCTGCTCTCTCCTCTCTCTCTCTCTCTCTCTCTATATATACTATATATATATATACTACTATATATATACTATATTATAATATATAGCACGTGCTCTCTCTCTGTCTCTCTCCCAGCTCCTCTCACTCCGTTCCCCGCTGTCTCTCCCCCCGTCCCCCCTCTCTCTCCCTCCGTCCCCCATCTCTCTCCCTTCACCACCTCTATCTCTATATATGTCTCAAGGGTCCGTATAGCATCGTCAGAATCCGTTCAGACAACGCCATCGACGGCAGGCGGCTTTTTACTGACGTCCCGCGGGTAGCGTACAGCGTTGCATATCAATAAGAGACACCGACGTACGTACGCTCAAGGTATTCCCCTCGCGTCCGTGTCGCGAGGAATGTCAGCTTCTCATGATAGATACTGATAAACAACCCTCCCCCGTGCTCCTCCCCTGACTCCTCCCCTCCCCGTGCTCCTCCCCTGACTACTTCCTCTTCACATCTTTCTTGTTTTTGCCCACTTTTTGTCTGGTGGTGCTCTCCCCGTCTCCGTCACAACTCTTCTTCTTCTTGTTCTTCCTCTACTTCCTCCTCCTCCTCCTCCTCGCCCCTCCTCCTCATGCTCCGCCTCCTCCTCCTCCTCCTGCTCCTTCTCGCCCTCATCCTCCTCCTCCTCCCACTCCTCCCACTCCTCATCCCACTGCTCCTCCTCCTCCTCTTCCTTCTCATCCTCCTCCTCCTCCTCCTCCTCCTCCTCCTCTGGTTTCCTTTCCCACCGCCTCGTGCCACCGAAGCTGCTGTCTTTCAGCATTGCAGTGTTAGAAGAAACTAGTAAATTAAAAGAAAAGAGACCGCGAGTCGAAACTAGTAGTTTGCCGATACGTTTATAGCTTCGCAAGCGTCCAGCCCATCGAAGCTGTCTACGAGGTGGTGGAGTAGGTGGTGGGGTAGTGCAGTGGCAGTCAGTCCCTCACACACGTCGGGATCGTAGGCGTAACCCGTAGATCGCGGACGTATGGCTTGGGCGTTGTATAACTTTTACGCCTCCTTCACTCATCTTTCTTATTATCTCTTCATCTTCCTCATCCTCCTCCTCCTCCTCCTCTCATCATCTTCCCTTCCTCTTCCTCCTCCTTCCTCCTCAGCCTCCGCTGACGGCTTCACTTAGCAACTCTCTCGCGGATCGATGAACTAACGTTGGACAAAATTTTCGGCACGGATTTCAATTATTGAAAAGGTAACGAGTTTAAAGCTATATGCAAATGCGCGCGCGTACTCTCTCTCTCTCTCTCTCTCTCTCTCTCTCTCTCTCTCTCTCTCTCTCTCTCTCTCTCTCTCTCTCCCTCTCTCTCGTCGGCCGGCGCTCCGGCGGGTAATGTCTTGATTAATTCGTTTCCCTCGTCGGAGAGAAAAGAGAGAGAGAGAGAGAGAGGCGATGAATCACCCAAGACATACTTATATAATGTAAGGCGCGGAGAACATGCGTAATACCAGAGTCGCGCGCGCGAGAGGGAGAGAGAGGAGATAGAGAGAGGGAAGCGAGAGAGGAAGACAAAGATAGGGAGAGAGAGAGAGAGGGGGAGATGGGACAAGAGAGAGAGAGAGGGGAATGGGACAAGAGAGAGAGAGAGAGAGAGAGAGAGAGATGAGAGAGGAGAAGAGAGAGAGAGAGAGAGAGAGAGAGAGAGAGAGAGAGAGAGAGAGAGAGAGAGAGAGAGAGAGAGAGCGAGCGGAGAAGGCACACGCAGCCACGCGCGCGCACGCGCGCACGCACAAGCGGGTACGCACACACACATGCAGGCTTGCACAAGCACGCATGCACGCACGCACAAGCCGGTACGGCACACCACCACATGCAGGCTTGCACCAAGGCACGCAAGGCACGCACGCACAAGCCGGTACGCACCACACACATGCAGGCATCGGCACAAGCACGCCATGGCACGCACCCGCACAAGCCGGACGCCGCACACACCATCAGGCTTGCAGCAATGGCACGCATGCAGCGCACACGCACAAGGCCGGACGCACACCAGCATGGCAGGCTTGCCAAGCACGCATGCCACGCACGCACAAAGCCGGTACGGCAGACACCATGCAGGCTTGGCACAAGGCAGCTGCACAAGCCGGTACGGCACACACACATGCAGGCTTGCACAGGCACGCTCGCACGCACGCACAGCTAGGGTGTACGCACACACACATGGCAGGCTTGCACAAGCCACGCATGCACGGCAGGCACAAGCCGGGTAGCGCAACATCCAGCATGGCAGGGCTTGCACAAGGGCATGCGCACGCACAAGCGGTACGCACACACCACACACACAGCATGGCAGGCGTTGCACTAGCACGCGAAGACGCGCGCATTGGGCGCTATTCTACAGCGGTTGAATCTCAATATAATCAGTGATCGTGTCGTGAGCGTGATCGTGTGGGGCTATTCACCACGTAATCGTGTAAGATAGGCCCCTGTAATTATTCGCTTCGTGTGATATGCGGCCGGCCGCGTGTGGCGCGAGGCGGTCGCAGCGCTTCACGCTTCCCTACGGTTTCTCTCTTCCTCCGCCAAGAAGAGGTGTGCAGTGGCTGGCTATCTAGCTGCTTCTGCTCTACTTCTTTTTTACTTCTCTCTCCTCTCTCTCTCTACTCTCCTCTCTCCTCTCCCTCTCTCGTAGGCTGTCTTTCCTTTGCGTTATTCCTTTCTTTCTTCTTGTGTAAGGTGTATGTTGGGAGTATACCGAGAACACACGAATTGGAAGGTGAAACCTACAGGCGTGGGCTCTTGAAGTTTTTCATAGTACCTTTCTTTCTTATCTTTATCTTTCTATATCTCTCTGTGTGTGTTTTGTCCCACTTCTCCTGTCTCTCTCCCCACTTCCTTTATCTCGCCGCGCCCGCTTCTCTCTCTCTCTCTCCTCTCTTCTCTCTCTCTCTCTCTCTCCTCTCTCTCTTTCTCTCACCCCTACTGTCTCCTCCTGTCTATGTATCCGCTTGCCCTTTCTCGCTCTTTGTCTTTCTCTCTCTCTCTCTCTCCTGCTCTCTTCTCTCTCTGTCGACTGCATGTGCGGTGTTTGGGCTAGGCCGTATGGCGTCGACGAAATCTACGATGTTAATAGCATACTTCACAAACGGGCGCACAGCCGTCCCTTCCCGCAGCAGCTGCGTCCTCCCAGAAATTACTCGGCTGCTGCCAATCTTGCATGTTGGCAGCGAGCTAAAACGTATATAAAGTGATTTAGCATACCATCTCAGCTTGTATACTGTGGCATGCATACATAATGCAATACGGCTGACGGGCGTGAGATGCGTAGTGGGCGCCGAGAGGCAGTTGGCATGAGGAAGAAGGGGAAACTGGAGAAGGAAGGAGCGGGGAAAAAGGGAAAAAGGAAAAAAGGAATCGGGACGGGGAAGAGGAGAGAAGGTGAGCAGGCACGGGAAATGGAAGAAAGGAAATGAGTGAGCGAGTGGAGCAGAAGGGAGAAGGGAAGCGGCAAGGGAAAAGGGAGAAAGGAAAGGAGGAGTGAGGAGAGGAAGATGAACGAAGGGAGGGGGATGAGAGCGACGGAAAGCAGAAACGGAAGGAGAAGGGAGGAAGAATAAGAGAAGAGAGGAGGAGAACTCGAGGAGAAGCAATGGGATAAGGAATAAACAAAAAGGCAAAGGCGGAGAGGTGAAAACAGAAGGCAGAGGGGGCAAAGGATATGAACAGTGAATGAAGCAAAGAATGAGGAGAAAAGAGAAGGAACAAGAAGAAGACAGAAGAATGAAGAGAAGACAGAAGCAAAGAAGAAGAAAAAGAAGAAGAAGAAGAAGAAGAAGAAGAAGAAGAAAAAGAAGCGCAGAAGAAGAGAAGAAAGAAGAAGAAGACCGAGGAACAGAAGAAGAAGAAGTCAAAGAAGAAGAAGAAGAAGAAGAAGAAAGACAGAAGAGAAGAAGAAGAAGAAGAAGAAGCAGAAGACGAAGAAACAGAAGAAGGGCAGAAAGAAGAAGAAGAAGAAGAAGAAGAAGAAGAAGAAGAGAAAGAAACAGAAGAAGCAGAAAAAGCAGAAAAAGAAGAAAAAGAAGAAGGCCAGAAGAACGAAGAAGAAGAAGAAGAAGAAAAATACAGAAGAAGAAAAAGGGCAAGAAGAAGCGAAGAAGCAGTAAGAAGAAGAAGAAGAAGAAGAAAAAAGAAAAAGCAGAAGAAGCAGAAGAAGCAGAAGAAGCAGAAGAAGAAGAAGAAGAAGAAGAAACAGAAGAAGAAGAAAAGGAAGAAACAGAAGAAGAAGAAAAAGAACAAGAAGAAAAAGAACAAGAAGAAGAAGAAGAAAGATCCAGTATCATAATAGCTGCCATCTAAAGCTTCACGGGGGGAGGGAGCGCACCGAACCCTACTCCATGGTTTCCCCTATTGAACAGTATTCTCCCTGCCTCACACACGTAATGACGTGTATACAATGCTTCAGCCACTCGTCACGCTGCCTGTACGTCTCAGAAGCCATAATTGGCTTCATACACCAGTGAGATCGTTGGTGAGAGGAAGGGAGGCTGGGGGAGGGAGAACAGCACGTGGCGGCCGGGGAGGGAGGAGGGGAGGGGGTGGAAATAAATCGATAGTACGATCAGCCTCCATCACGATTAAGATATGCATGCGTGTGCGGGCGAGAGTGCCTTCATGGCTGCGATATTATTAAAAAAGCATACATGCACGCGGGCACACGCACCCACGCGTATACGGACAGGCGTTCGCACGCACGCACACGCACCCACGCGCATACGGGAAGGCGTTGCGCGTACGCCGCAGCACACACCCACGCGCATACGGGCAGGCGTTCCAACACACACTCACATATAACACACGCACGGCACCGCACGCACGCACGCACGCACACGCTCGTATAAACACACACCGTTTGCTCGCTTGACAGCGATTTCTTACACACCACCCCACACACCATTGACTCAACCGTCAGCGCTCGCATCGCGGCCGATTCATACCGAAACGAAAAAAAGATTTCTGATTCGTTCGCGCTGAAATCCCCGCGATCACGCGCCCCTAGGGGGCGTCCCGATCGGAGCGGCACGTGCGAGTTTCACATTAGTTTCGAATAATAATAATAATAATAATAATAATAATAGTGATAATAATAGTGTACGTGAATAATTAATATTAATTTCAGAATCTATTACGAGTGGTCTAATGCAGGAGTAGGAATTGCGGGTGTGTGTATGCAGCGACGGGACGTGTCTAGATGTTAGTAACATGACGGGTTGATGCGGGCGGGTGTGTTAATAGCGACTTGAGTTGGTGTCGACGGTGTGACCCGCTACTGAGAGCTGACCCCAATAGTTGCTGTGGCTGAGCGCGACAGTTAGCAACGACGAACGGAGTCTGTCTATGTGTGAGTCGGCGAGGGTCGGTGTGTTTCAGATGCTCACGAGTTGTTTGACGTAGTGCGCACCTGCGGCGCGCGCGCAGGCTCGTTGTGTGTGTGGTGTGTGTGTGTGTGTGTGTGTGTGGTGTGTGTGTGTGCGCGGCCGCCGTGTGTGTGTGGTGTGTGTGTGTGTGGCATGGTGGCGATGGCGTTGTGTATGTGTTGTGTGTGTGTGTGGTGTGTGTGCGCGCCGGTGTGTGTGGGTGTGTGTCGTGTGTTTGTGTGTGCGTGGCGTGTGTTGTGCTGTGCGTGTCTGTGTGTGCTGTGGGGCGTGTGCGTTGCGTGCTGTGTGCTGTTGTGCGTGCGTGCGTGGCGTGCGTGTTGTGTAGTGCGCGTACGTCGTGCCATTTGGCGCGCGCACGTATGAGTGGCGTGGTATGGCGTGTGTAGATACGCGCGGTGCGTAATGTGTGTTTGGTGTGTGTGTTGTGTGTGTGTGTGTGTGTGTGTGTGTGTGTGTGTGCGTGGCGTGCGTGTGTGTTGTGGCGCGTAGTGCGTGCATGCGCGCGCACGTATGAGTGCGTGGTATGCGTGTGTACATACTGCGTGGCGTGATGTGTGTTTGTGTGTGTGTGTGTGTATGTGTGTGTGTGTGTGTGTGTGTGTGTGTGGTGCTTGTGTGTGTGTGTATGCGTGCGTCGCCGGGGTGGCGTGGGGCGTGTGTGGTGTATGTGGGCGCGTAACGTGGGCGTGCTTGCGCCGCGCAACGTATGCGTGGCCGTGGTATGGCGTGTGTACATAGCCGGCGCGCGTACCGTAATATTGTGTGCTGTGTGTGTGTGTGTGCTGTCGTGTGTGTGTGATGTGTGTGCTGTGTGTGTGTGTGTGCTGTGTGTGTGTACTGCATGTTTGTGGCGCGTCGCCGCACGTAATGTGTGGCGTGGGCCGTGGCGCGCGGTGCGCATAAAGGCCGCGAACTACCATTATCATTACCCCAATTATCAATCAAGATGTTATCGGACCGACAGAAATCGAGTGACTACGTAATCGTCGACTATAAGGCCCGCTCCAGCCAGCCCGGCCGCAAGAGATAGAGATAGAGAGAGATAGAGATTGAGATTGAAAAATCGGCAAAAATCTGCAAATCTGCTCACCGCGCAGAACGACGAGCGAATATATCATCATCCCTGCAGATGCGCGACGGCGTAACGGTAAGGGTTAGCACAGCACGCACGCACGCACTCAAAACACACACAAACGCACACACGCAGCGGGCCAGCACCGCACGCCAGCTGCACGCACGCAGCACCACCTACAACGAGCATAACGATATGCCACACAGCATCCGCGCAGGAGTGAACGAATGGCTCCCCAGCGCCGGCGGGCGGTCAACATCCGAGCCGACGACGACGAACCCGACGACAGATGATGTGACGCATGATGAATGATGAGATAATGATGACGATGAATCACTCCCGAGGGTAGCCGGAAGCTGCAGCGGCGGGGAGCGGCGGGGGGGCGTCAACGTGAGTTAAAGAACACTTTGGAAAAGGGCCAGCTTAAGGGCTTTCATCTCAAGGCTTGAAGGCGCGTATGCGCGAGAAAACACGCGGGGGCCTTATATACACGCAGCGCACGCCACGAAGCGGCACGCAGCGCAACGAACGCAGCGCGCACCGAATCACGCACGCACACGACGCACATATACGCATGCCAGGCGCACGCACGCGCCGCGCGCGGCGCAACACACACACCACACACACACACACACCACACACACACATCCACACCCCATACGTACCTGTCGCGCCTTAGCAAACCATCTAGCGGTTAACAGGCTTACTATAATATATATATATTAAGGAGAGCTCCTGCGGCGACAATACATCCGCTGCGAAATCAGCACGCACCAGAAACGATGGGGAACGCTACCAACCCGGCGCCTATCCCTAACGCCCCCCCCCCCCCCCACGCCCAGCACAGAAGCACTACCGGCCCGCAGCACACACATAGGCCAGACCACTCGTTGTTTCTGTTAGCGCATAAATCAGAAGGCCCACCGCGACTGGCATGCAGTGGCTATGTGAGGGAGGGTGCCATAACCGGAGCGGCTCGGCAGGAGAAGGGGGCCAGGGGACGCGGCGAGGGACGCTTCACAACTACCACACCGCATTTCCGGCGACGCGGGCGAGCCCGACGCAACGACGGCAGCGACGACTCCGCGTGCCGTCGCCGCGCGTTAGCGGGAATAAGACACGCGCGCTATATCAACGAGCAGGGGGCGGGCGCTGATCACAGCCAGATGACGATCGCCAGACGACACAACGCTGTTATAGATTAGTACATTCAGCGATATGAGGGGAAAGAAGGGGATGAAGAAGGGGGGAGGCAGAAGGAAGGGAAAGAGGGGGCAGGGAGGAAAGCATGGTGGAAGCAGAAAGCGAGGTCTGGCGGAGAGAGAAGAGCGAGTGCGAGGAGAGAAGAGGAGGCGAGCGAGCGCGAGAGGCGAGAGCAGAAGAGAGAGCCCGAGAGAAGAGAGAGCAGGGCGAGAAGCCTCGGAGAAAGAGAAAGACAGACAGAGGAAGAGAGAGAGAGAGAGATAGAGAAAGAGCACGGCAGACAGGGCGAGAGAGAAGAGAGGGCGAAGAGAGAGAGAGCCGAGATAGCAGAAAGAGCGGCAGACAGCGAGAGAGAGAGAGAGAGAGAGCAGAAGAGAGAGAGAGAGAGAGAGAAGAGGACGCCGAGAAAGAGCAGAGAAGAGATGAGAGAGAGGAGAGGAGAGAGAAAGAGAAAGAGAGAGAGAGAGATGAGAGAGAGAGAGACCGAAGAGAGAGAGAGAGAGAGAAGAGAAGAGAGAGAGAGAGGCGAGAGAGCAGACAGAGAGAGAAGAGAGAGGTTGAGAGCGTGCGATGGAGAGAGCAAGAGAAGAGAAGCAGAGAGAGAGCAGAGAGAGAGAGAGAGAGAAGAGAGAGGAGAAGCAGAGGAGAGAGAGAGAGCGAGAGAGAGAGAGAGGAGAGAAAGAGTGAGTGTGAGGGAGGAAAAAAGAGAGACGGCAGAGAAGGAGAGCGAGAAACGCTATAGTTACATAGCGGGAGCGAGAGAGAGACACAGTCGGTAGGAGCTAAGACAGTAAACAGCTTTATAACGGATTTATATTATCAGAGACGATCCTACAGGAATAACGGTAATGCGATTTGCTTTTAGATTTCAACAGTATGGTAATGAGACGTGCTGCTGCTGCTGCTGCTGCTGCTGCTGCTGCTGCTGCTGCTACTGCTGCGGCGGCGGCTGCTGCTGTTACTGCTGCTATTACTGCTGCTGCTAGTACTGCTACTGCTGCTGCTGGTGCTGCTGCTGGTGCTGTTGCTACTGCTGTTGCTGCCTACTGCCTCTTCTTCTTCTTCTTCTTCTTCTTCTTCTTCTGGTGCTGCTGCTGCGGCTGCTGCTGCTGACGATGGTGGTGGTGGTGATAATACCGCTGTTGCTGCTGCCTGCTAGCTGCTGAGCCGAAGATAGAGTAGCTGTCTCATCACGTCTACACCTAATCATAAATAATTGCCTTCGCGCGCACAGCGCTACGCACAGCGACGTCGCCCATGCAGAGCGACGCGAGCAGCGGCCGCACGCGAAGCAATGCGTCACATGCTGTTATTGCACACGCCAGGCGTCACGACGCAGTAATGACGCAGTAATAACGCATACACGAAGTCGATACGACGCAGTCACTACGCAGTAATGACGCAGAGATGACGCAACCACAACGCAGAGATGACGCAACCACAACGCAGAGATGACGCAGTCACGACGTAGATACGACGCAGTCATGACGCAAACACGACGCGGTCACGACATCCCGTCGCGCGATGAGATCAGAGCGGCGACGGCAGTAATTTGCATTTCATCGCGAATGACGTTCGAATTCGATTTGAATATGATTATAACACAATGACCGCCCGCCTCGGCGGCGAATCAATGTCTCCCACCAGCAGATAGATCCACTGATAGCCGCACACAGCGGGAAGGCTGCAGGGAGAGGAAGAGAGGAGGGGGAGAGGGGGAGAGAGAGGGAAAGAGGAAGAGGGAGGAAGAAAGATATGGGAGCGAGCGAACGACAGAGTCAAAAAGTGGGGGAGGAGACAGGGAGGAGAGAGGGGGCCAGGGAGAGAGGGAGAGAGAGGGCAAAAAAGAGAGAGAGAGAGAGAGAGAACGCGAACAGAGTGTGAGAGAGAGGAAGGGAGAGGGGGAGAAGGGGAGCGCAAGCAAGTGAGAGAGAGAGAGAGAGAGAGAGAGAGAGAGAGCTAGAGAGAGAGAGAGGAGAGAGAGAGTAAAGAGAGAGAGAGGAGAGAGAGAGAGAGAGAGAGAGAGAGAGAGAGAGAGAGAGAGAGAGAGAGAGAGAGGAGGGGTGCGAAGAATAATAAGAGGGACGAGGGAGGGGGTGATGAATGACGGAGCAGGGGATTGCAGGAACGGCCGAGGATTTACTTTCTGTCGTCGACTAATCCGGATTGAAGTGAAAAAAGATGCATGAAGAGAGAGAAGAGAGAGAGAGGAGAGAGGAGAGAGAGAGAGGAGAGAGAGGAGAGAGAGAGAAAGAGAGAGACAGAGAAGTAGGAGAAAGAGAGAGAGAGAGAGAGAGAGAGAGAGAGCAAGACGAGACAGAGAGAAGACAGAGACAGGACAGAGCAGATGACAGAGAGAGAGAGAGAGAGAGAGAGAGTAGAGAGAGAGAGAGAGAGAGAGAGAGCGAAGAAGAGAGAAAAATAGAATGACGTGCGCTGTAAAACACTCAAAGCACCGTGTCAATCGTATATTCTGCTGTTTATATGTACACACGCACAACACGGGTTGTGCACCGCAACGCACGGGCCACGAGCCCCCGGGACATCACACATCCACCAAACAGACAACGCACACCACCACCCTCCACATGCACCACAACCACAGCACGATCACAACACAACCACACAGCACAGCAACACACAGACAGACAAACACAACACACACCCACACACGTGGCAGTCCACACACCACACACACACCATATGAGAAGAGCAGGCACACACGCAGCTGGCACATTCATAAACAGAACAAGTCTGCTAGGGCAATAATACTTGGCGAGACACAGACGGTAAAACATCGCAAAAATATGCGCGAAGAGCGACGCGCGCTAAAAAAGCAGACGGATTCCGAAGACGGGCGGCGGTAAAAACACGAATGGGGGGCAGGGTTCTCTTCATACCGCCGACGGTGATGACAGAAGTAGCCGGAGGCGTACCACCGGGGGCGCGCACCTATCGAGCCAAGCGTGCTTCTGTGCTATATATATAATATATATATATATAATATACGTTGCTTCATTACTCCTGATATATATATAACTAGTCGGTCCCGTGGCGCTGGGTAAAATCGTCTACTAATGTCATCTTACTTATTTGGCGAATTGTTGTATGTATGTATATTAATGAAAGGTCCGTCAGTTTGGATCCAAATAGCGCAATTTCAGAATATAGATCGATGAGTAAACGGGAGGGTTTAAACTATATCTCGGTTGAAAACCGTTTGTTTCGGTCTTAAAAGATTTAAAAAACTAAAAAGGGTAGAGATTTTGCCTGCGAAAAAAAAACAGTAGGGGGCGCTGTTTGTTTACGTTTCTGTTTCAACAGGTTTTCGATTCGTGTTGTTCGTGTCTATCTGTGTTCTAATTCTGGTGTGTCGGATTTGTGTGTCAGAGATTTGTGTAGCCCATATGTAAGTAGAATAATAACATGTAATAATGAAGTTAAATATTCTAGTGTAGCTATTCTTGCCATAGGGTCTTGCCGATATGAGATGTACAAGTTGAGATTTGATCAGAGAGATTTTTTTTTTGGAAGTCTTGCAATGGCTAGTAAGGTGTAGTAGAACACCGATCTGGTGCAGGCGGTCGATCAGCAGCACGTATATTAAGTCGGTCCGCACAGAGTGCAGAACATGGCGAGAAATATAGCGATCACAACCACGCAATATTACCATGGTCAGTCCGCACACAGTGGAAACATGCGAAGCAGTAAGGTATTAGTATTTAGTGCTACGCAGAAGTGGTTAGTGCAGGTCGCCGCTACCACGCCATTAGATCTATCTATATTCTACTTTCCAGTCGTATGATAACAGTATTCCTAATAGAAGTACAATAGAAAGATTTGTGTGTGCGTGCGTGGTGTGTCTGTATTTCACTGTGTGCTTGCCAAACTAATGGTTTAATGTGTTACGTGTAAGGGCATGATTGTAATTGTTTTGTATTGAATTTCAACCATAAAACAACACTTTGGCATACAACTACACTTCCACTATCACACCTTACACATAACAACTACTGACTGTAACAGTTGCATCACAGTCATAAGCCGCGGGTAGCGCGGTTTCAGCTAGTACACTAATAATTGGACACAATAAGGAACATTGGTAAAAATCGACCCTCATTAATACAATATAACATTAGCAGGACAATATCAATATTTACAATAGGTGTAATAAGATAATAAGCATTGGGAAAAATGTTACTATGACATTTATATGACAGCAACCACTTTAGAACCTGGACATAATGTATATGTGGACTGATGAGGAAAGTTATTAATAGAGGAGAGTGTAGCGAATGGGTTGCAGTTTTATTGAAACCTCTTGATAAAAATGGTTTGCGTGTTATTGTCTGTGGAAATATTAGAGATTGCTGGCGTTGCGAATGTTGAGCTCACGCACGTACAGCTATCCTTGTCAGATCGTAAGATGAATAAACGAAATTGGTATATAGTATAGTATAGAGCGGCAGCGTATGGGGGTCTGGTCCTATTGATATTGTCTAGTGAATGCTTGGCGCGGCAACCATGCCAATTGAAATAAAGGAATTTTCTAACTGAATAGAAAGGCATAGCTTTCGAATGTAACTGGATTCTAGAATCGTAAGGCATGAATAAAAAAGTGGATATAATGTTAAGACGCCCAGGCGGAGTGGGAGAAAAAAATTTGTAATTATACAAAGAATGTTTATCAGCTTGGTACGCGTCTTTATGCGTTGATGTTTTGAGAATCGTAACTCGTCAATTTATATAGATATCATACTAACTTATAGTGAATCTCTATAATATTTACAATCAGTGTAGATCAGATTAATAACTGGTAAAAAGCGGGTATAGTATGGCATTTTTATGACGCACAACCCAAAGTAGAACCTGGAACATAATATGTAATATGGTGTAAATAAGAAAAGTTATTCTAAGCAGCATGTTAGCGAATGGGTTGCTTCTCATTTAAGCTCTTGATAAACATGCAGTCGTAACCAGGCATTGAAGCGTTCAACTGTAAACCAGCCGCCGCAATTGGCGGCAACACTGACACAATAAATCTATCCTGTGGTTTTGTGCTCTGTTTAGTACGGTTCGGTTTCACATACAGTAGCTGATGGAATGATAGGTGATCGATTTTTTATGTGTCTGGCGCGCGTACGTGTAGAGTCTGTGATGTGTGAAGATTGACGATTGAGGGGTTTTTTCACGAATTTATTGGTGAGTTTGACGTTTGGGCAGGGTTTTTTCCAGTAGAACTCGGTATAAGAGATGGACTGTGAAAGTGATCGCAGATGTTGGGGGTTTTGGCGCGCTATAGGGCAGATAATACATACTAGAAATACGAGATCAAATATATATTAGATTATATATACATATATATAATATAGTATATATATATATAAACTAAAGAGAGAGAGGGGAGCGAAAAGAAAGAAAGAGAGAGAACGAGAGGAGAGAAGAGAGAGAGAGAGAGAGCGCGAGAGAGAGAGAGAGAAAAAAGAGAGAGAGTAGAAGCGGTAAATGACCCTTCTTTAATGTCTTTCTCGTCTGCCGCTGCGTCAGCGCAGACGAATGCGGCGCAGTAACTAAGACCAGCAGCAGCAACAGCAAAGAAGAGTATATATATATATATATATGTATATATATATATATACGGCACTTATTTTCACAGCTCTTCAAGAGCCATCTATTAGACCTCGGGCTCCGGTTCTCCGGTGTCCCTGTCCTAGACTGACACGGACGTCGCTGCCATACACGTGCGGGGGAGGAGGCGAGGAGAAGTGGGTGCGCGTCTACGGGAGAGCCTTTAGCAGAGCCGGGAGGTTGATATTCGGAGGGCGCATGAGCGAAGTGTGTTTTGATTGTGTCCCGCTGCGGAAACAACACCCTCTACAGGAAAAACGTCTCTCTCCATCTCTCTGTCTCTAGATCTGTCTCTCTCTCTCGCGCTTTCTCTCTCTTTCTCTCTCTCTTTCTCTCTCTCTCTCTCTCTCTCTCTCTCTCTCTCTCTCTCTCTCT
>NW_014579986.1:24743-26884 GCF_000485595.1 Priapulus caudatus | reverse complement strand
CGACGACGACGACAACGACGACGACGACGACGACGACGACAACGACGGACAACAACAATGACGACGACGACAACGACGGGCGATAACGATGACGACGACGACAACGACGGACAACAACGACGACGACGACAACGACGACGACGGCGGCGATAACGATGACGACGACGACAACAACGACGACGACGACAACAACTACGACGACGACGAGCGACGACAACGACGTACAACAACGACGACGACGACAACGACGACGACGACGACGACGTACAACAACGACGACGACGACAACGACGACGACGACGACGACGACGACGACAACGACGGACAACAACAATGACGACGACGACGACGACGACGACGACGCCGACGCCGACGACGACGACGACGACGACGACGGACAACAACGACGACGACGACGACGACGACGACGACGACGGCGGCGGCGACGACGAAGACGACGATAACGACGACAAGGGCCAACAACAACAACGACGGACGACGGACGACGCGAGATTCCAACACGTCGGCGCGTGTAATCAAAGTGCCCGGATGCAGGGGGCCGGCGCGTGGCGGCGCGTTTGATCTTGCGCCGTGGGCGGCTGGCGGCGGAGTGAGTGAGTGAGGGGAGGGGGAGGGGGCCGAGCTACACGTGGAAAGCTTAGGTAAAGCGAAGCAGACGCGATGGTGTGTTCCGCCGAACTGAATTCGTGAGCGGAATTCGCTCGTTACGCATTTTGTCAGTTACGCGTGCACTAGCTATTGTAATGCAGGTCATATCTCGGAATATGAAACGTCCTCCGCTATACTATACTACTATAGAACCTATAGTCACACACATACCGCCGGGGAGGAGAACTGACTGTGTAGGTAGTATTAGGTACACCCACAAGCCACCCACAGCGCCGGCGGCGGCGATGGCGGCCGCACCCGCCCCGTTATCGCTTCGTATATGACGTCATCGATGACGTCATCGACAGTAGTAGCGCTGACGTCAGAGATGATGTCGGTAGTAGATCATTGCTATTTAATCGTAATGTATGTCATTAAAACATTTATATCAACTATTTCTATAAATTATAAATTGTGTTGTGAATAATATTACGATACATTCCTTATATGGTTTCATTAATAACAATATTGATGGTGCGACATTCGTCGCCGGTACGCCTATAGAAGGACTGCCGCCGACGTCACGCGCATTATGACGTCACGTGCATTGTGACGTCACACGTGGCGGTGGGGTTGGGTCCCGGATGTGCGCTGCCTCGCCTCGCTTGCTTGTTGTTATTAATTTTATAGAATGCACTTGTTTTACGGCCGATTTACACGATTTATTACGGCCTATTATTATTACGGCACGATCTATTACGGCACAATTATTATTTACGGCCTATTTAGACGATGCGTTCTAGACGTACGTCCTAGACGTACGTCAGACGCATACGTCCAAAACGCACCGTGTAAACTATGCGGTACGACACGATTTTATGACCCTTGCGATATCGGATGCACAGGACGGATGTACTAATTTCTTCCGACATTGCGTTTCCATTGTCATACAGGTGCGTTTTGGACGTACGTCTAGGACGCATCGAGTAAATGGGCTTATTCCACCTCGTGCGTGTGTACGTGCGTGCGTGTGTACGTGCGTGCGTGCGTGCGTGCGTGCGTGCGTGCGTGCGTGCGTGCGTGCGTGCGTGTGTACGTGCGTGCGTGTGTACGTGCGTGCGTGCGGGCGTGCGTGCGTGTGTGCGTACGTGCGTGCGAGCGTGCGTGCGTGCGANGCGTGCGTGCGTGCGTGCGTGCGTGCGTGCGTGCGTGCATTGCTATTATAGACCAGGGGATGCAGCTAATGTAATTACACACCACGCATAACACCTGAATGCAGAGATATCTGTGCTGCAGAGATATCTGCCCTGTAGAGATACGTCCATTCAAGAGTACATAATAGAGATTATAGATCTATCATGTACTCTTGGTGCATTCTATCTCCTCGTATTTGGCCACGCACACAGATATACAGCGTCTCAAAGTAACGTATCTGCTGTAGTCACGCATGCTGTTTACACGTGCACGTTGGGAAAATATACAGAAGGGGTACATTATACATGTTTAGACATAATATATATATATATATCAGG
>NW_014579986.1:22194-23422 GCF_000485595.1 Priapulus caudatus | reverse complement strand
GTGTGTGTGTGTGTGTGTGTGTGTGTGTGTGTGTGTGTGTGTGTGTGTGTGTGTGTGTGTGTGTGTGTGTGTGTGTGTGTATTATGTAGGGCCACGCGCGCAGGTGTGTAAGTACAGGTAAAATACACACTTGAGGTGTCTCGCACGCACACGACAGTTCATCTAGCTGTGAGGTTATACGGCGGACGTACGCACGTACGCACGTACGTGTACACACATACTCACACGCACGTACGCACACACACGCACATACACATGTACGCACGTACGCACGCACGCTCACACACGCATGCACATATACATGTACACACGCGCGCGGGCGTATACGCACGCACGCACACACACGCACCTACGCATGCACACACACGAGCGCGCGTGTACGTGCACACACACACACACACACACACACACAGACCAGACGCCGCACGCACGCACGCACGCACACACACACACACACACACACACACACCACACACACACACACACACACACACACACACATACATATATATATATATATATATATATACGGTGTTAGCGGCCGGTATGTTACGAGCTCTCTCCGCCTCACACCCGTAAGTGCATGTACAACCACCCCTCCCCCACCCACACCCCACCCCTACCCCCTCACGACCATTTTCCACGCCTCCCCGCGTATATTTACCCCCGACAATTACCCGCGCCAAAGGAACCGCACACGCTCCAAGATATAGAGGTCAGTGGGTGCGCCCGCGATGAAGAACTCGTAACGTCACAGAGGTCACCACGATGCGGCTGACCGGCAAATCGGAGTCAGGGTCTGTCTGCATCCTCTCACGCATGCGCTGCCGGTCGCTTCTTGCTATTGTCCTTGTGTGCGCAGAGCATTGTAAATCTGGGTAGGTTACGTGATACTGGGTGGGGGGAGTGTGAGAGGNCTCTCTCTCTCTCTCTCTCTCTCTCTCTCTCGCTCTCTCTCTCTCGCTCTCTCTCTCGTTGTTTCTCGTTGTTTCTCCGTCGTCGCTCTTTGTCTTCCTCTTCAATGATGACCTATGTCATGAATATAGGTCATACGCCATGTCCACGAACCAGTATTATGTGTTACGCGGTGTGCGGCTAACCTAGCTTTGACGATCTTCACCTAGCTTCTATATTCCTAATAACTGAGATTAGGTGTGTGTGTGTGTGTGTGTGTGTGTGTGTGTGTGTGTGTGTGTGTGTGTGTGTGTGTGTGTGTGTGTGTGTGTGT
>NW_014579986.1:20074-20929 GCF_000485595.1 Priapulus caudatus | reverse complement strand
CACACAGACCCTGGCTAGGAGTGATCTAGTGGGGGCAGCTGCCCCCCTTGCCCCCTCCCACCACACACAGATCCTGGCTAGGAGTGATCTAGTCGGGGGCAGCTGCCCCCCTTGCCCCCTCCCACCACACACAGACCCTGGCTAGGAGTGATCTAGTGGGGGCAGCTGCCCCCCTTGCCCCTCTCCCACCACACACATGCCCTGGCTAGGAGTGATCTAGTGGGGGCAGCTGCCCCCCTTGCCCCCTCCCCACCACACACATGCCCTGGGTAGGCTTGATCTGACTCTGTGGTGCAGCGTCAAGCCCGGCGTCTATCGCGAGCACGACCCCTGTGTGTGTGTGTATCTCTATGTATGCAGGAGCGTATAATGACAAAGCTTTGTCATTATACGCTCCTGATGTATGGCGATCACATGCATTTGGGATAGAGTCAGTAAAAACTGAAAAAACTGAAACTACCCCTCAATTACACTTCTTCTGTTGTGTCACTGTATATCAACTTGCTTTCACAAAACCTAATGCAGAACTAGCCGATCCCGCACTCGCCGCTGCGAGTGTGCTGTGTCGCCATTGTAGTGATATATATAATAGAGTACTCTAGCTATTATGCGTTCATATTATTTTGAGTTTTTACTGACTCTGTCTCAAGTGCCTATGATGGCGACTGTTAGCGGAGAGGGGATCGGAGCGGTTTATGCGGTTTATTATTATATGCAGTTTACACATGCAACGCCCAACGTACGTGCTTTGCCACAACTTTCTCTCGATCATTGTCTCTCTGTCTGGCTGTCTTGTTCACTTTCTCTCAGGCGCTCCCCCCCCCCCTCTCTCTATCTCTCTCTTCTCTCTCTCTC
>NW_014579986.1:7012-18973 GCF_000485595.1 Priapulus caudatus | reverse complement strand
TCTGCTCCTGCTGCTGCCGATGCTGCTGCTACGGCTACTGCTTCTGCTCCTGCTGCTGCTGCCGCCGCCGCCGCTACTGTGGCTACTGCTCCTCCTGCTGCCGCCGCCACCGCCGCTCTAGAAATGAAAACTGCGTGATTGCTGCTAATGAAATTTAACAGCGCGAACTGAACTCAACGACATTGAAGGCAACCTCATCGATGCGATGCCATTAACATTACTACTGTGCACTCGCCACTTAGAAGCAAATGCCATGCAGTTAGCTTCCAGTCATGAGGCATCACTGCCTTTCCATAGCATGTATAAGTAGGTTGGCTTCATGGTACTAAAGTTCTAGAAAATTCAGATAAAAGCCCTAACTCTCACTCGCATTGCCTAAATCCACAGTTCATGCAAGGAACTGAAGTGTATGCAGGCACGCGCGCAAACACACGCACATACGCACACACACACTCTCACACACACACACACACACACAAGCACACACACACACACACACACACACACACACACACACACACACACACACNTCAGATTAAACGCAGTCAACACCTTCTGGGCCTCGCCTGAAATCGCAGCACGTCAGATTAAACGCAGTCAACACCTTCTGGGCCTCGCCTGAATCACAGCACGTCAGATTAAACGCAGTCCGCACCTTCTGGGCCTCGCCTGAAATCGCAGCACGTCAGATTAAACGCAGTCAACACCTTCTGGGCCTCGCCTGAAATCGCAGTGTGCGTCTACGGGCGCATTTGTTTGGTCGGATCCACCGATCTCGATCCGATGGATTCGTTGATCTGACTATTTGTTTGGTCGGATCACTTGATCTCGATCCACCGAACGCGACCCTGCTAGCGAGGCGGATTCGAACGGGATCCAATATGGCGGCCTGGGCCTCAGCCAATCACAGCTTGTTCTTTGTTATGAACCATCCCGTGATAGGTCACAGCGAAAAGTGAACCGGTGAAAGTGAGTTTGCGTTTGTTTGGTTGGATCAAGATCACATGATCTCGATCAGACGGATTCGTCCCAAACAAACGCGCCCTACTATATATCTAATGTTGTTATTTTACGCCCGCTGCAGACTGAAAATTTGACCCTACATCAAACTAGTCAGGGCCAGGTGCGCGCTATATTTTTGCGCCCTAATACATATCTAATGTTGTTATTTTACGCCCGCTGCAGACTGCAAATTTGACCCTACATCAAACTAGTCAGGGCCAGGTGCGCGCTAAATTTTTGCGGTGTGTGCACGCTATCCCGGCATAAATACGCGCTTATCCCGGATGAGTTAGCCCCGCAAATAAAGATGGGCAATTCCCGCTTCCAAGTTAGCCTGTACCAAGTTAGATGTGCTCTAAACTGTGCGTGTATGCAATCCGGAGCCGGGCGCGGGCTAAATTTCGATATACGCATGTGCATAGCCTTGTTTGGGTCTGTACAGTACAGTAACTGTCTGCTTAGTGACGTAACAAGCTAAACTGAGCGTGCACTGTCAACCCATGCTAACTTAGCTATAGGTATATACAAACTCGTTGCAGTAAAAAACATACACGGGGGCTCGGGGCGATTTAGCCCCCGAAATGCCAAAAAGAGCCCTCGTAAATTTGCATAGAGTTCAATGCAAACCAAATTTTAGAGTGCTATTTTCATGCACGCGAGCTTGAAAAGTAGCCCCCGAAAAATAAATTTTTTCCCCGACTCGTTGAATATCTAGAATCGAGAATCGAGGACACGCCACGCGACTCGCCGTTGACCCCCACACGTCGCATACCTAACGACATCATCATCATCAGCAGCAGGTCAGCGACTAAAAGCCAATGCCGCGGGAAACCCCGAGCGTTCATCATGGAGCTTGATGTCCGTGCCTCCACCTGGTGTCCCGTGCGACGCGGAGCCCGGCGTTTAACAAGTGAACGGCGCTAATCCGATGATCCTGCAAAATGGCGTCGAATGCAGAATAAGTTGCGAGGAGTTAGCAACGCTAAAGGGGTCGTTGTAGTATAGGGTACTACATATATGTACCCGAGGTAACTATCTGTCAGACTGATATGGTTAGGGTTAGGGTTAGGGTTAGGGTCAGGGTTAGGGAGTAGGCGACTCCCAAGACTAGCATTATATTACACCCTATACGACAACGACCCCTTCAGCATTAGCAACTGTGTTATTTTATGATTATTTATGATTATTCATTCATGATTATGTTTAATTAGCCGTTACCGTTATTCATGGCTGTATTTTTACTGCTATCGTTCGAATCGGAAACATAGTTACATGATTTAGACTTACAGAGGCCCAGCCCAACACCGTCAACGTTCAACAAGCTGTATGCATTGCCAAATAGGGTAGGGAGTCGAAGAGGAACAAAATTGTGGGGTAAAGTATGTGTGAACCTACAATTTTTACACTATATCTCTAAGTTGATTTGCCTTGAATTGCTACAGTACAAGCACAATAAAACCAGTGCTCACAGCTTTTATTAGTGCGTGAAGATGCGCCTATATATATCTTCCCTGAACACAGACAGCACAGCAACCCATGATAAGTTACATCAGTTGTACTGCACGGCAACTTGAACCTTGGCTTGAAGATATTGCATAACAAGTGCCGCGGAGCGACAGCGCTCATCTAACGTCTACTGCGGTGACTCTGTGGTGGAGTGGTGAGATTCTAGTAAATCCTGTTAGTCCCAAATGTGTTCACATACACGCCGAAACAGTGGAATGCACAGGGATGGTATCAGGAACCTTCTTAAAGGAATGTTCGTTGGGATCGTTATGAAAGTTGCCATGAGATGGCGCGTACGTTTAAGTGTCTTCTGATTAAAGATGGAAGCTCCCATCGTACGTAGTAGCAACAACTCTTTGCAAGACAGAATAGGTAAGCACTCATCCATTTACCTACGCAAGCCCACAGGCTGAAATAGAGAGCTGCCACCTGTAACTAATTAACGCAGGCAAAAACCACACAGTACCACCACCACATGCACTGGCAGTGGCCACTGGCAGTGGCATACGTTACATGTAACAGACACACTGACAGTACAGAATGCCATAGAAATTATACGATTTAAGGCGCATAAACCTTCTTCAACCAAATTTAGCTTTTGAAATTTCAGTGTGACATTGTAGCCTCATACATCCAGGCATGTATAGATTCTACTAGTAAACCCAGCAGTCAAATTCTTTCTAACAGTAAACAAATCCATGTTTAACCTGCCTCTTTGAGGTCAAAAGGTTATCCGATACTATACTCCTTACGCATGTCAGCAGAAGTACCTTTCATGTCCTATTCAATAAAAGCCATAAAAATGCTAGGTCACGGCGCTGAAACAAAAAAGTTTTTCGCAATCGCTGCCCGCCGTCAGACCAAATGTTCCTCGAATTTATAAATGTCTAAAGTCTTGCCCTGCGTCCACATTGACCTTTCACGAGCTGTTGAACCCTCCAATTTCGGCACAGTGATGGCTTTTGCCTAACCTTGAATGCTATACACCGACTATCACGAGCCTTAGGTCGAGCCGTTTAGATTTGTGCCGCAATTCTGCATGTTCCTCCCTATACCTTAAGTTAAGGAGGGAATGTTCCCCCTTATCATTTACACCTCTTGACCTTTGAGCCTTTGAACCCCCAGCTTCGACATCCCAGCTCGTTTTGAACGATCCCCCCGCGACGTCCCGAATATCGTACGCCGTACGTCAACGTTAGACTTCGTGCCCAACCTGTTGACCAGCACGGACGGACGGAACGCGACGAACGCATGGCCGGGACAGACGGAACGCGACGCTCATGGGGGGCGATTCTACAAGCATGCATCTGAACTATGTCAGAATGAGCTAAAAATGCCTATGGAATACAGCTCTTATAATCCTTGAACCGGAAAAGTGTACTTGCCCCTGTACATTTTTTGTACAGTACACCATCTATTTCAGTACTTATCCAAATTCCTGAAAAAACGCGAAAAGGTCCGAAAAGAACCGAAAGTATTTTCGTGGGACGTTTGCACACAATTTGAAGGCTCGCGTTTTTCCGTCTTCGATATATAGCCCCTTTGACTAATATTTAGGGGTTACCGATGGACTCGTACGACGATGTAGGAAAGATACCAATAATTAACTGAACATAGAGTAGGTACACGAGGGGGGTTACCTACTCTGTTGGATTCCATTATCTGACTATTGGAACGTATTGAGTAGGTTATTGTATGCTAAGTGATACGCTGCATAGGAGTCGTATGTCCTACCAGGGTACTACCAGAACGTACCTGGGTAATTGGTCAGGTATATCCGAACGTACCCTGGTAACTATTTGATATGGTTAGGGTTAGGGTTAGGTTAGGGAGAGCGTACGCGACTCCCAATAGACTCGTTACGTAGGAGAGGCGAGGTAGCCGGTCCGGCATATTAGTTTTGTAGCGCAGGGTACGTTACGGGCAGTACCGCTGGAGGACATAGACCACAGGCACTTGAAGCGTTTCAATAAAATACTAATGCTGATTAACTCTGAAATCGATTTACTATCGGGCAAATTCTTAATGTTTGGACTATGAACTCTCTTTCACGGGGCTATAATATTTGACAGCGAAGTTCCTGTAATTCGCGTTCCAAATCGCTACGTCCAACCATATACAGCTTGGCGACAGCCATTGCTTTCTGCGGGCGCGACTGTTGCACGCTTACACTTATAGATATAGCAGAAAGAAAGCGGGATGCGCAAAATTCGCTGATGGCTCGGCTGATTTGCAACATTTTCACAGGACGAATTCAAACATCCAAACACTTCCCGGATCTTTGTTTGATGTCCAAGAACAGTGTTCACATGATTGTTATAAAAACAATGTCCTTTGTTCGTACGCGAGCTGTGTCAGCCGAAATCACACAGACTGGCAAGAATTCTAGCGGTGTCGCGAACCTTGCCGCTAAGTAATGTAAATGGGCCTGCAAGTACAGGCTATATAAGACTGGGACTCGCTCACCACGCGTTATAGGGGAGGGAAGCGATAGGAATTAAGGGTTAGACTGGAGAAGCTGCAGGTGGAGTAAGACGACCGGAAGATTTTGAGAGGGGCAGGGAGAGTGAGGGACGTGGGGGCCAATCGATTAACCATTCATAGCAATCGAGTGACTAAGCAAGCCAAGAGGTGGGAGCGAGTGCGCAGTCTATGGGCTATAGGACGGCGGCAGGGCGGCGCACTGGCTTTCAACTCCCGCGAACGAGCCTGCGCCATTGCAACGTTGCAAAAAGAACGTTGCAGCGTTGGCGGCGCAAAGAATGAAGGTCACGAAGGAGCGCCGGTGCGCTGTTTCCTGATTCTGACAGACTGTTACGATTACAGGGCAAAGGTCCGCGAAACGCGAGAATTTCGTGCAGTGTTGGTGTGAATTTCGCGGTGACATCAGTCGCTTACGGAATCAAAGACATTGTTTTTTATAACAGGTTAACACGTTCTTGACATACAATACAAAAGATGGAAGCGTGGATGTGTATCGTGCTGTGAAAAGTGTGAAACAGCGAGCATTTCAGAGCGAGATTTGCGATCCGCAGCTATTCCTACGCCTGCTTATATATATAAGTGTAAGCGTGCGCAAACCAGTCGCGCGCGCGCAAGCAATGGTCGCCCTGCAGCGTATAAAATAGGTAAAGCCCGCCGCACACGTGAGTTAATTTTATCTCAAGTAAAATGTACGACGAGTCATTTTACTTTCACGGTTGCGGCAAGATCTTTTTGTTGAAGTAAATTTGATCTCATTTTTTGACCGTAGTGGTTTCTCTCTGCTCATCTTTCTTACTCCTTCCGAGATTAAATATTAATAAATTCAATATAACAGTATAGTTGCGTCAACGCTTAATATAGATCAGTAAGGGAATTTGACTGAATTGTTTATCAGGTCCAAGACTGTCAGCAATTAATATGTGAAACATATATATACTATTAATATATATATATATATATAATATAGAGAGGAGCGAGAGAGAGAGTATAGAAACATTCAAAAATTTGGTAGTAAATTAGATTTCGTATTTAGTTAGGCATTATCATTTTATTGAAAACGCTTCAAGGTGCCTGTGAAACATAGATTAGACCTTTGGGCCTATCACTATCACTCCAGTATCAAGCCTAAGTCATGTAGGGACCAGATAAGCTAATAAGTACTATATGACCGCGATCGCTGCCGGCAGGGCTATAGCACATTCTGGCCATATATGGTAATCTAAGCGAATGGTCCAACTGATGTGGACCAAGAAATTTATCCCCAAAACGTAAAAATGATCGGGTCTTTATTAAACACTTATCTATTAACATGGAACATCTCACCTATCTTTTGAACATCTTCCACAACTTTTAGCACCCAGTATTTATGCCTGTTATTGCCCAAAGTCCTTAGCACTGAAGAGTCACGCGTGACACATAAGCAGAGCAACCCATTTTTGAAAACAAAACACTCAGTACTGGCTAAGACTTTGCGAGGAATAACAGCATAAATACCTGTGTAAAAGTTGTGAAGGCTTCAGAAAAGATAGTGAGATGTCCATAGTTGATAAGATCGTGTTAAAAAGCCCGATCATTTTACGTTTTGGGATAAATTTTTGGTCCATCAGTTGGACCATTTGCTTAGATTACCATCTATGGCAGAATGTGCTATAGGCCGCTGCGGCAGCGATCCGCCGGCTATAAATAGTACTAGAGGCTAAGGACTAGGACCAGTAGGATAAACGTAAAGTGACGGTTGCCCAGCTAAAGGGACAGCGCGTCTCGCCATGGTACCTGAAATTCTCCGTCCTAGAGGGCGTGCCACTAGGGACAGCCGCGTCTCCCAAGTCCGAAATAGTAGGTTTTTAGATCCGTCTAGATGGCGGCCATTATTAATTAACAATTAATAAAATGCAGTTTAATGTTTATTTTTTTTTTTACTTTTTGTATTTATATTTTTTTTTTTATTTCAACCGCTTAACCCTTAACCCTAACCTACTCCAAAAAACCCAAATCCTACCCTAACCTAAATCTAACAACCGCTAAAACCCTAATCGCTACGCTTAACCCTATCCCTAATTAAAATAATAATAAAAGGCCTCTAGGAGAGAATTCGGGTACCATGGGAGACGCGCCTGTCCTATCGCAGCCTAAAGTGACACACACACACATCAAAAATAGTGGATACACCCCGAACCACGTCTTACCCTACAATGCTGGTTAGCACAACATTAGCGCGATGAAGCCCACATGGCTAACCAGCTGTTATCTGTCACAAACCCTGGTTAACTAGAGTTGACCAAATGTTCAGCAGAAAAGAAAAGACATATTATTTACACATCTAACATTAGTATCGATCGCCATGTCTGGTAGACTGGTACTCGCTCCCCAACCTCGATTACTCGATGGCTCTCGATGGACGCTTCTAACGAGAGGTGGACCCGGGTACCAGTCACATAAATGGCGCAGCCACGTATCGTTCGGTATCGTAGTATTGCATAGTATCGCGCAAAGTGCTGAAGCAGCACTAAGCGTGTGTCCTCTTGTGTGTCCCATGTCTGCATCATAGAAATAATATCAGGAGTTAGTAAATGACAAAATTATCATTATTTGCCATTATTAGCTTCATTTATTGTCAATTATTATTGTCAATCATTATTGTCAATTATTGTCAAATATTATTGGTGCAATATATTGTTTCCCAATTTTTAATTTTTTTTGTTTGTCAGTTGATTAGTCTTTCTGATAATATATTATAAGCATAGAATATATACAACACATTGTTGTATATATCTATAGATTATAGGTTTAAATAATGGGCTGCATGCATCTACATGAGCATTACATATAATAATTTAAAATACCTACAGAGTTTACGGCACATAACAAAATGTACCAATTTATATCGATGTAAGCGGCCTACCGTATGGAATAACCAAAGGTTCAAGGTCTATAGATTTCACTTAAAACTTTTGCGATCTACCATACATGTAAATGTAAACCTAAATGTAATGCACAGTTTCAGAAAGTAACTTTAACCCGTTTTCCAGCGAAAAAAAAACGAGGACCAGTCACCACGCAGAGCAATCTATCTTGTGTGGCGAATACTGCAATCAGTCAGTCTACTGGCCAAATCTACTGCAAAAATAATTAGAAAACATAAATATATTATGATATATAATATATAACATTTTATGTATCCACTTCATATTAATAAGTACAAGAATTTTAAACAAACGAATATGTACGCTGTATATGTGTCATCTAGAGAGACAGATAAGTTTTTGTATATATGTATATAATGTAATAAATAAGTTTTGTATAAATTATTTGCTTTTATAGATGCTGTGTGTGTTTGGTGATTTGTGTGTTTGTGGTGTGTGTGTGTGTGTGTGTGTGTGTGTGTGTGTGTGTGTGTGTGTGTGTGTGTGTGTGTGTGTGTGTGTGTGTGTGAGGGGATAGATGGAGATTAGTGGGTCAAAGTAAAGTGACCATTGCGTGAAGGAGAACCATTATGGATGATTGAGTGTATGGCCGGGTGAACATTTACGTATATGCGTGCAAGCGTGCAAGCGCGTGCTTTTCTTTACTAATTACACCACCTTCAATAATGGTTATATATATATATGTTTATAAATACATGTTTAAATGTCATGTGCACATGCATGTGTCTAAAAACCATGCTAGAGGACTTGCATAACTGATTTTCATTAACATAAAACTCAATTATTAGATTTCTTTGGCAGAACAGCTCTCCTTACCATGCGCTAGTAATGAGAAGCGCAAATACGGATCGACTTGAAATTTTAGATGAATGATTTAGAGCCTTTCTCTTATATGGCTACGGAATTTCAAATGTGGCATGACTCAAGGAGCTGAGAAATCACTTTCTGAAATAAGCCCCCAAAACACAGAAATCAATCCAAATTAATGTTCGCTCCATGCGGTTAAGTGCATGCAGTGTTAGAACGAGGGTTAGGGTGAATTGCAACCAACAAATTTAAGATGTTTTGATACTGTTAGTGTTAGGAGTGCCACAAAAGAGTGAAACGAGAATAAATATATTTTTTCTGGCACCAAATGTGTGTGAAATGAGTGTATTTTAATGTATATATGTAAATAACATGTACATATGTACACGGATATCATACATGTTTACATGAAATACATGTTTAAATGTCATGTGAACATGCATGTGTCTAAAAACCATGCTAGAGGACTTGCATAACTGATTTTCATTAACATAAAACTCAATTATTCGATTTCTTTGGCAGAACAGCTCTCCTTATTACCAGCCTCTTTTATTACCATGAAGGTGTTGAACAAGAGTAGCGGGCGTCCATAGGCGGTAGGCCTGAATAAACACCGAACAGAAATGAATTACAAATACTCAAACTGTTACTGCGCTTACACAACATACACTTTATTCATGTTAAATAACTACAGATTCATGCTCTATGCTCCGCTCGAAACTTTTTCCAGCTCTATGATGCGAATTTCTGCAAAGTTGTCGAATTTCGCCGAAAAAAAATGCCAACAAAGACTTTTACTAGAGATGAAATAGTGCGACTGTTGTATGCCTCCTTTAGGAGCATGGTTACTACTGAGGTAGTTTGCTAACGCTGAATTTGTAGTTGCTCGTCAAGAGATGGCAGCACCTATATAAGCGTGTGTGTCAGCGTGCGAGTGTGTGTGCGCGCACGTCTGTGGGCGTGTGTGTACGTGATTACAGTATCCTGGACTACGCGTGCCTGTGTGCGTGTACGTGTGCGTGTACGTGCATGGGAGTGCGTGCATGCGCGCGTGCGTGTATGTGTACGTGTGAAGGAAGAGTTAGACGTGTGTTTATCTACTACAGCTGCAGCAGCTGCTAACTGTGAGCCTCTGCTTCCTAATGGGATAGTTAGTTAGTGAAGCCAACACGTGTCTCCATCACCGTGGCAATCGTGACTCCGATATATCTCTTCAACAATCTTTCTCTCTCTCTCTCTCTCTCTCTCTCTCTCTCTCTCTCTCTCTCTCTCTCTCTTGAATGTTCCCCCTTCATTTACACCTCTTGACCTTTGACCTTTGACCCCCAGCTTCGACATCCCAGCTCGTTTTGACGATCCCCCCCGACGTCCCGAATATCGTTACCGTACGTCAAGCGGTTAAGACTTGTGCCCAACTGTTGACGCACGGACGGACGGACGCACGGACGCATGGCCGGACAGACGGACGCACGCTCATGCGATTCTACAAGCTGCATCTGACTATGTCAGATGAGCTAAAAATGCATTGCGGACAGCTCTTATATCCTTGAACCGGAAAGTGTACTTGCGCCCTGTACCATTTTTTGGTACAGTACACAATCTATTAGTATTATCCAAAATTCTGAAAACCGAAAAGGTCCGAAAACCGAAAGTTTTTTCGTGGCGGTCGTTTGCACACCATTTGAAGCTTGCGTTTTTCCGTCTTCGATATATAGCCCCTTAACTAATATTTACTGAGGTTACGATGACTGTACAGTGTAGGAATAGATACAATAATGTAACTGAACAAGAGTAGGTACACGAGGGGGGTTACCTTACTCTTGTTGGATTCCATTATTGACTATTGACTATTGAGTAGGTATTGTATCTAAGTGTAGCTCATAGAGTCTATGTCCACCAGGGTACTACCAGAACGTACCCTGGGTATGGTCAGGTATACCGGAACGTACCCTGGTAACTATTTGATATGGTTAGGGTTAGGGTTAGGGTTAGGGAGTAGGCGTAGGCGACTCCCTAGACTCGTTAGTGGAGGAGGCGAGGTACGGTCCGGCATATTAGTTTGTACCAGGGTACGTTACGGCAGTACCCTGGGGGACATAGACACAGGCACTTGAAGCGTTTCAATAAAATATAATGCTGATTAAATCTGAAATCGATTTACTACCAAATTCTTAATGTTTCTATACTCTCTTTCACCTATTAATATTGACGAGTTTCCTGTAAATTCCGTCCAAATCCTACGTCCAACCATATACGCTGCCGACGCCATTGCTTTCGCGGCGCGACTGTTGCACGCTTACACTTATATATATAGCAGGAAGGAAAGCGGGATCGCAAAATTCGCTCGATGCTCGCTGGATTTCACACTTTCACAGCACGAATTCACATCCAACAGCTTCCATCTTTGTTTGTATGTCAAGAACAGTGTTCACTTGTTATAAAAACAATGTCTTTGTTCGTAACCGAGCTGTGTCACGCGAAATCACACAGACTGGCAAAATTCTAGCGTTCGCGAACCTTGCCCTGTAATGTAAATGGCTGCAAGTACAGGGCTATATAGACTGGGACTCGCTCCCACCTCGATTAGCCATCGAGTGACTAAGCTAAGCCAAGAGGTGGGAGCGAGTGCCAGTCTATGGGCTATAGGCGGCGCGCAGGCGGCGCACTGCTTTCCAACTCCCGAACGAGCCTCGCCATTGCAACGTTGCAAAAACGTTGCAGTGTTGCGGCGCAAGAATGAGGCCACGAAGAGCGCCGGTGGATGTTTCCTGATTCTGACAGACATTTACATTACAGGGCAAGGTTCGCGAACGTGAGAATTTCGTCAGTGTTTGTGTGATTTCGCGTGACACAGCTCGGTTACGAACAAAGACATTGTTTTTATAACAAGTTAACACTGTTCTTGACATACAAACAAAGATGGAAGCTGTTGGATGTGTATTCGTGCTGTGAAAGTGTGAAATCCAGCGAGCATCGAGCGAATTTTGCGATCCTGCTTTCCTTCCTGCTATATATATAAGTGTAAGCGTGCAACAGTCGTGTCGCGAAAGCAATGGTCCCCGCAGCGTATAATGGTAAAGCCCGCCGCACACGTGAGTTATTTTACTCAAGTAAAATGACGCACGAGTCATTTAACTCACGTGTGCGGCAGATTTTTGTTGAGTAATTTGACTCATGCGTCATTTTACTTGAGTAAAATAACTCACGTGTGCGCCGGCTTTAGACGTAGGATTTGGAC
>NW_014579986.1:0-5218 GCF_000485595.1 Priapulus caudatus | reverse complement strand
CCTCCTCTACCTATTTCCTCCCCCTCTCCTCCCTCCTCTACCTATTTCCTCCCCATCTCCTCCCTCCTCTACCTATTTCTTCCCCATCTCCTTCCTCCTCTACCTATTTCCTCCTCCATCTCCTTCCTCCTCTACCTATTTCCTTCCCATCTCCTTCCTCCTCTACCTATTTCCTCCCCATCTCCTCCCTCCTCTACCTATTTCCTCCCCATCTCCTTCCTCCTCTACCTATTTCCTCTCCATCTCCTTCCTCCTCTACCTATTTCCTCTCCATCTCCTCCCTCCTCTNCGACACACTCACACAGCAGTGAAAAATAGTGATACACCCCGAAACCACGGTCTTACCCCTACAAATGCTGGTAGGCACAACATTAGCGCGATGAAGCCACATGGCTAACACTGTCATCTGTCACAACCTGGTTAACTAGAGTTGATCAATGTTCAGCAGAAGAGAAAAGACATATTATTTACAACATCTAACATTACTATCGATCGCCATGTATGGTAGACTGGTACTCGCTCCCACCTCGATTACTCGATGGGCCTCGATGGGCCTTCTAAGCCGAGAGGTGGGACCGGGTACCAGTCTACATGAATGGCGCACCACGTATCGTTCGGTATCGGGTAGTATTGAATAGTATCGCACAAAGTGCTGAACAGCACTAGAGTGTGTCCTCTGGTGTGTCCATGTGCTGCATCATAGAAATAATATCAGGAGTTAGTAATGACAAACATTATCATTATTTGTTATTATTAGCTGTCATTTATTGTCAATTATTATTGTCAATTATTGTCAATTATTATTGTTAATTATTGTCAATTATTGTCAATATATTGTCAATTATTGTTTGTCATTATTAGCTTCTGATAATATATTATAGCATAGATATATACAACACATTGTTGTATATATCTATAGTTATAGGTATAACTGTATGGGCTGCATGCCTACATGAGCATTACATACAAATAATTAAAAATACTTACAGAGTTACGGCACATACAAAATGTACCATTTATATCCATGTAGGGGGCCTACCGTATGGAATAACCAAAGGTTCAAGGTCTATAGATTCCACTCAAAACTTTTGCGATCTACATACATGTAAATGTAAACCTAAATGTAATGCACATTTCCAGAAAGTAACTTGTAACCCGTTTCCAACGCAAAAACGGGGAACCAGATGGGTCAAGCCAACGCAGAGCATGCTATCTGTGTTGGATACTGCGAAATCAAAGTGCAGTCTACTGCTAAATTGCTACTGCAAAAATAATTTAGAAAACATAATAATATTATATATATGATATATAAACAGTTTGTATGTTGCTTTCAATATTAAATAAGTACAGAAGTTTGTAACTAAAGCGAATAATATACGCTAGTATATGTTTGTCATCTAAGTAGAGACAAGATAAGTTTTTGTATAATTGTATAGTATTTTATATATAAGTTTGTATGTATATTTGCTTGTTTGATGCTGTGTGTGTTTGTGTGGCTTGTGTGTGTGTGTGTGATGTGTGTGTGACGCGCGCGCGCGGCGTGTGTGTGTGTGTGTGTTGTGGTGTGTGTGTTGTGTGATGTGTGTGTTTGTGTGTGTGTGTGTGTGTGGGGATATGATTGAGATATTGGTGGCAAAGTAAAGTGACCCATTGCGTGAACCATATATGGATGATTAGTGTAATGCCCGGGTGAACATTTACGATAGCGTTGCATGCGTGGCAAGCGCGTGATTTTTCTTACTAATTACACCACACTTTCAATAAATGGTTATATATAATATATGTTTATAATACAATGTTTTAAAATGTCATGTGCAGCATGCATGTTGGTCTAAAAACATGCCTAGAGGAACTTGCAAATAACTGATTTTTCAGTTAAATAAAAACTAAATTATAAGAATTTGCTTTGGCAGTAACAGCTCTCCTTACCATTGCGCTATTTAAGAGAAGCGCAGATGAGGATCGACATATGAAATTTTTAGTATGAATGATTTAGAAGCCTTTTCCCTCTTATATGCTACGGAATTTCCAAATGTAGCAAATGACTCCATGAGCTGAAATATCGCTCTCTGAATAAGCCCGCAAACACAAGAAATTATCCAAATTAATGTTTCGCTCCAATGCGGTTTAAGCCCCAGTGTTAAGAACGAGGGTTAGGGTGAATTTGCAACAAACAAATTTAAGGATATTTTTGAATACTGTGTAGTGTTAGGTAGTGCCACAAAAAGAGTGAAACAGAAAAGTAAATATATTTTTTCTGGCACCAAATGTGTGTGAAATGAGTGTACTTTTAATTGTCATATATGTAAATAACAGTACATATATGTTGAACATGCATGTGTAATAAAAAAACCACTGCTAGAGGACTTGCATAAGCTGAATTTTCATATAACAATAAAACTCATTATTCGATTTGCTTGCAGTAACAGCTCTGCCTTATACCCGTAACAACCGGGGTGCGCGTCGCCTTACTGCGCTGCTATCGGTGACGGAAAATGGGCCCAGAGCCGCCAAGTTCGCCATAAGCGTGGGATAAGCGTGTGGAAAACGCCAGACATCGGTGGTTGTGGTCCGCCATGGTCCGCCAATGATCGCGCGAGTCACGCGTTTGTTTTTGAGCAATGTCAAAAAACGCCAAGGTTGCCGAGCTTGACCATGGATACGCGGTGAGAACGCGGTGAGGTCCGCGAAGGTCGTGAGACATAGCGTCCCGTGAACATCTCATAAACGTAGTAAACACCCGCAATGTACACGCGTGGCAAAGACGCTGCGAAAAAATGGTAAACATTTTCAACGGGGAATTCATGGATCTTGGTCTCAATCCGATCTGCCCATCTGTTTCCATGGCTGATCTGTCTGCGGCCACGGCCACGGCCTCGGCTGCTGTTACTTTTGGTTTTCTTCGGCATGCGGGTTTTCCTAACTCAGCAAACGCAGCAAACTATACAGTTAAAATTTCCGAAAATGCTGTACCAGCTTATTATAGTCGCGCGTGAGAAAACGTGTAGAAACGCCGTGAGGTCGCCGTGCAAAGTCGCGGATACACGTAGAAGTACCCGCAGTGGTAAGAACCCCATGAAGCGTGGTGAGAAGCGGTCGCGGGAAACGCCGGTGATACGTCGTTGCCAACCCATAGATCTCAATAAAAACGCCATAAGCGCGGAGAGGTCCGTGGCGGCGCGCCGCTGAGAACGCGGTATGACGCACAGGTCGCGGTAAGAGCGTGGTTGTTTTTTTTTTTTTTTCAAAGTTTGTAAATTTGTTGGGACTTTTTTCTCGCGTTTGTGTTCGCGTTTGCGAGCGACCTTTGTACATTTTCTGGTCGCCGTACGGTCGCGGATGGTGCCCGCCGTCCAGTGTGACGGGGGTATTATCCATCGCTATTAGGCTGGTGAATACAAGAGTAGCGGGCGTCCATAGGCGTCGGCCTGAATAAACATTCGAACAGAAATTTAATTAACAAGATACCTCAAAAACTGTTACATGGCGCTTACACAAGAATACACTTTATTCATGTAAATAAACACAGATTCGTGCTCTATGCTCCGCATCGAAACCCTATTGGCCAGCCTATGATGCAAAATTTCTGCAAAGATTGTACGAATTTTGCGAAAAAAATGCCAAAAAAGCTTTTTCTGAAGACGAAAATAGTTGCGACTGTTGTATGCCTCCTTTAGGAGGCATGGGTTACACTGGAGTAGTTTGCGAACGACTGAATTTTGTAGTTGCTCGTTCAAGAGATGGCAGCACCTAATAATAAGCGTGTGTGTCAAAAGCGTGCGAGTGTGTTGTGCGCGCACGTCTGTGGGCGTGTGGTGTACGGTGATTAAGCAGTAATCCCTGGAACTAAACGCGTGTGTGTACGTGTTAAACGTTTGCGTGCACGTGCATGGGAGTGCGTGCAATGCGCGCGTGCGTGGTATGGTGTATACGTGTGACGAAGAGTTAGACCGTGGTGTTTATACTACTAAAGCTGTAAGCAAGCTGTAACCTGTGACGCCTCTGCTTCCCTAAATGGGAATAGTTAGTTAGTGAAGCCAACAAGCGTGTCTCCAACACCAGTGACAACCGTGGCATCCGGGGCACCAGACATGTACGTGTGCCGATATATCTCTTTTAGAAGCAATCCCTATCTCTCTCTCGACTCTTCTCGTCTGGCCGTTCTGTCTATTCTCTCTCTCTCTTCTCTCCTCTCTCCACTCCGCATCTTATCTCTCAATCTCATCCATCATCTCTCTCTCTCTAGTTTCTGCTCTCTCTCATCCCTCTTCTCTCTCTCTGGCTTCGTACATGGTCTTTCTCTCTCCTCCTCTCTCTCTCACTCTCATCTCTCTCTCCTCTCTTCTCTCTCTCTCCTCTCTCTCTGATCACTCTCTCTTCTCTCTCTCCCCTTTTCTTCTCTCTCTCTTGCTCGTTCTGTGTCTTTTTTCTTCCTCCTCTATTTCTGCTTCTTTTTTTGCTCTGCTCTCTGTCGCTCCTCTCTTCTCTCATCTCTCTCTCTCTCTCTCTCTCTCTCCTCCTCGCTTCGCACGCTGTGTCATCTCAACTCCTCTCTTTCCTCCTCTCCAAAACTCTATGCTCTCTCTCTCTCTCTAGATCTTCTATCTCATCTCTTTCTCATCGCTATCCGCTTCGCCTCGCGGACAGATTTTGTCCAGTAATATCCCCATTGCATTCGCTCCTGCTCACATTTTTCTCTCCTCAGCTCTTTCATCTCCTTATCCATCTTTTCGTCTCCTTCCTCTCCCCATCCCTTCTTTTCCTTTAATTCTATTTTCCCTCCCCACTCCTTCCTTCTCACGCGTAGCACGCGTTGTTGACACGGCTACCCACACACGCGACAGGCCGTGCGGACAGTAAGCAACAGCAGTAAGTGTGGGCAGCAGGAACAGACACAACACCAGCAGCCGGCAAGCCAGGCAGCAGCAACAGGTGAAGCAGCAGCAGCCAGCAAACAGCACAACAAGCAGCAAGCAAAGCGGCAGCAGCAAGCAGCAAGCAGTAGCCATCCAGCAAGCAACAGCAACTGATCTAAGCATGCATGGACAGCCACACGCCCAGCACCAGCAGCATACAAGCAAAGCGGGCAGCAGCAATAGCAAGCGCAAACAGCCAAAGTGCAGCAGCAACAACAGACAGCAGTAGCAGCAATCAACATACAGCAGCAAGCAAAGCAACAACAAACAACAAACAAAGAAAAGCAGTACAGCAGCAGCAG
>NW_014579985.1:11901-22507 GCF_000485595.1 Priapulus caudatus | reverse complement strand
ATTACAACACACACACACACGCACTCCGCGCGACGCGCTCACACGTTACATAGACACACGCGCGCGGGCCACACACACAACACCCAAGACACGCTATCACACGCACACACGCACAGCACGCACACACGCCACACACACACATTACATGTCATAAATGCTACTAGTCGTACGTAGTACGTACATTACATACATAACATACATAATACTATACATACGATACATATCATTTTACATATCATATCATACATGACATAATACATGAACATACATATCATACATACATACATACATACATAATATACTACATACATACATACATAGCATATCATACATACATAACATTATATACATACATTACTACATACATACATACATACATACATACATACAACTACATACATATCATACATACATATCATACATACATACATACATATTCATACAACAATACATACATATACATATCAACATACATACTTACAGATCATACATTACATACATACATACCATACAAATACATTACAATACATAACATACATACATACATACATACATATCATAACATAGCTATACATACATACATACATACATTACATTACATAATACATATCTACATACATACATAGCATACATACTACATACATACATACATACACATACATACAATACATACATACTACATTACATACATACATACATACAACTACATACATATCATACATATATACATTACATACATAATACATACATCAGCATACATACATTACATACTACATACAGACTACATTCATACATACATACATTAATACATACAACATTAGCATACATACCATACATACATAATACTACATAATACTACATCATACTACATACTACATACATATCATACATACATACATACTACATCATACATACGATACAATACATACATTACATACAACATACATACATTACATACAATAGCATACATACATACATACATATCATACAGTACTACATAATATCATACATACATAATACAACATACATACAATACATACTACATACATACATACCATACATAATACTACATAATACATACATACATACATATCATACAATAATAAACATAACATATCATAGCAGTACAGTATCATACCATACATTTACATAATTACATACACTACATAATACATAGCTAACATACATAGCATACATACATCATACATACATGCATACATACATACATGACATACTATACATATCATTACATAGCAGTTACTAATATCATACATACATTACATCATATCATACTACCATACATAACATACATACATACATACATAACATACATACATACATACATAGCAATACATACTACATACATAGCATTACATTATCATACATACATAACATAACATACATACATAATACATCACAGTAATACATAATACATACATACATACATACATACTAACATAAATACATACATAATACATTACATACATACTAATACATCTTACTAATACATACATACATACATACATACATACATACATACTATCATACATAATGTAATAAATAACATACATACATACATACATACATACATACATAATACATACATACATACATACATTACAATACATAATAATTACTACTAAATTACATACGATATCATACATCCTTCTACACATACATACCTACATACTACATACATCATAACATACAGTACATACTACATACATACATACATACATGTACATACATACATATCATACATACATAATACATACATACCATATCTTACATACATACATACATACATACATTACATAATACATACATAATTACATACATACATACATAATACTACATACATAATACATACATTAATAGCATATCATACATACATTACATGAAACATACATACATACATACATAAAATACATCACATACATACATACATACTAGCATTACATACATACATACATACTATACAGTACATAAATACATCATATACATACATACATACATACATCATACATAATACATACTACAGACATACATGAATTACATAGCAATTAATACATACATATCAATAATTACTACGATACATACATACATACCATACATAACGCATACATACATACATACATACATAATACATACATAGCATACCATACATACATGAATACATAATAAGCATACAACATACATACATACATACATAAATTTAAGTAACATCATAGCATAATACATACATACATATCATACATACATAAGCATACATTACATATCATACATATCATTAACATACATACGTACATACATACATACATATACATACATACTATACATATCATACATAGAGTACACACGCACACAACACGCTACGGCCGCCACTACACGCTATGTACTTAATATATAGATATAATATATATAATATATATATATATATATAATTATATCGTGACAGCAGTAGGCATGCAATAATGCAGGGTTACGGCTCACAACGACACACACCAGCCGAATGCCAAACGCGATTAACACACTCATGAACTTGGAACCTGAAGGATTTATATTTCTTAACATTAATAACACGCTGCATTTGAGTCGTTTTGAGACCACGACGCAATTAAGGGATTTATGCGAGTAATAATTATTCCGCCTTCGTTCCGAAATAATTCGTCTGCCGACCAGAGCATGGCAGTTGGAATTGTTACGGAATCAGGACAGAAATAATGAGCAAACTGAAGATACGCAATAATGCCTTAATTAATTAATTAATTAAATTAATGCTTTAATTGCCAGAGCACGAACGTTATTTTTTTGGAACGGAAGCAAATTAATTATTTCCGAGAAAACTACTTGTGACGATGACGATGATGATGACGATGGCATTGTCCACCGTAAGGAGCGCTCTCTCGAGTAGCGCGTGCGCCATTTTTATACAGATTGTCACGAAGTTTGGCTTTGTGAAGAGTGGCTAGATCACTCGAAATGTTCTTTGAATTGCATTACTTTTAACTATTATGATAATTAAGCCGCGGTAGCTGTGTGATCGCTCGTGCCTTTGTAAATCGTGGTCATTACTGCACCCGCATAGTGACCCGCACAGGTAAAAATAGGCGCCTCCCGACTCCGTGTCAGACCCGACGTCCCAGTGTCTAGTTTTTTTTATTAGTTTTGTTCATTGTTTGTTAATCCTTGTTTCTTTGATTTATTCTGATAATCTTTTATTTATGTATTATTTATTTATTTATTTATTTATTCATTTATTTATTATTTATTTATTTCATTTCTTTTTTCTTTCTTATTCTATTATTAATTCATTTATTTCTTATATATATATTTCTATTAGTTCATTCATTCGTGTCTCTCTGACGTAAGAAGAATAACACAGAAATACACGGATCTCTGTCGTGACCTTTCGATAATTGACAACTGTAAGCATATCTAAATTCTATGTATGTATGTATGTGCGTGCTTGCGCGCGCGTGCGTATGTGTATGTATGTATGTGCGTGCTTGCGTGCGCGCGCGTGCGTGTGTGTGCGTGCATTCGTACGTGCGTGCGTGCGTGCGTGTGTGTTTGTGTGTGTGTGTGTGTGTGCGCGCGCGGGCGCGTGTGTGTGTTAACCAACTAATTTAAATTGTTGATATTACCGTCGCAATCTATTTGCGCGACGACATCAGACAAGATTTTCGAGCATTTCTAACTCTTTGTGTAGGATAAGAGCTTCAAAAAACTACGCAGCGTTAACCTTGAGCAAGAGGCGTTAACCACACACCCTAACCCTTGGCTACACTGTACGCATTTTAGCAACGATCTGCTCGCTTTTTCCCTCTCCGCAAAGCACAGCAATAACTTTTAGAAAGTTCAAGTTTGTAATCACGGTCAATCTTAGTGCGGTGGTGGCCACCGCAGCCAGAGAAATATTATATTAGTTAGACTATATGTCTCTATGTATTTCTATGGTCGTAGCAAAAGTACGGTGGTCGAATAAATGCTGCGTCATTGGCAGCTGTACTCGATATCACGCACGTTTTCTTACGATAACAACGATTCTGTTATGTGGTCACGAATAATATACACACAATATAATAGCGGGGGAACGTAAACATTTAATCACCATAATGTTACATCACATCCATTACCATTCCATTTCCACTAACAATTAGCAATTAACACTAATGCTATCACTAACATTGACACTGACGCTGACACTGACACTGACACTGACATTGACACTGACACTGATACTGACACTGACACTGACACTGATACTGACACTGACAATGACATTGATATTAACATTAACATTAACCTTAACATTAACATTAACAATAAATTAGATCACAACAGCAGTGCACTGCTTGCATTATAAAACATCACATTACAAATAATGTTACATTTCGTTAAAATTAACATTACTATCTCACCAACATCACATTGTATACAATAGATTACGTTACAATAACATTACACTGCGTGCATTACATAACATCGCATTAACATAACACTACACACATCACACAACATTACCATAACATTACACTACACACATAATTACATAACATCACATTTACAATAATGCTACATTACATTATCAAAAGTATTTCACTCACTCCCGTTGACAGCACCAAAAATAGCGTCGAGTACGTGATGCAGACGAAAAAAAACGTGATCACCAAAAGAACTAGCCAGCGCGTCGACAGTAACAGCGAGTGAATTAACGAGTGATGAATCTTTCATGAGGTGAAATTCAACACGTGGCCCAAGATGAGACGAGAAGCAAGTGTCAAAACCTCATGCATCACCGACGAAGAAGAAGAAGAGAAATAAGATGAGGGCAGTTATGAATATATGCAGTGGCGCGTATAATGAGTGAGATGGCGATGCAGTATAGATGTGCAGGTGCAACGCTGTAGTATAGATCAACGCTGGATGGACGGACACACGCGTGAATGGAATCAAAATCAGATCAGATCTACATCCACATCTACCTTGTCACGTGCGGATGGAATATAGCACATCTACTTTCACACCTATACCCCTGTAGTAACGCGTTTTTTGAATCTATCACATCTACTTTCACACCTACCTCGTCACGAGTGTATTGAACCTAAAATATAGTAGTAACGCGTTTTTTGAATATATCACATCTATACTTTCACACCTACCCCTGTAACGCGTGGATGGGACCTCAATCACATCATATCAGATCTATCCACCAGACCATATCCACACCTACCTCTGCCACGCATGGATTGAATTTATCACATCGGATGACTTTTACATCTACACCTACCTCGTCAAGCGTATATTGAATCTATCACATCTACTTTCACACCTACCTCGTCACGAGTGTATTGAACCTATCACATCTATACTTTCACACCTACCTACCCCTGTAACGCGTGGATGGGACCTCAATCACATCATATCAGATCTATCCACCAGACCATATCCACACCTACCTCTGCCACGCATGGATTGAATTTATCACATCGGATGACTTTTACCTCTACACCTACCTCGTCAAGCGTATATTGAATCTATGCACAATCTACCTTTCACACCTACCAGAAGCGTGGATGGCATATATCACACCTACCTCATCACGAGAATTCGAACCTCTCGTCGCTCCTTTCCCGCTATGGCTGAGGGACGGACATTCATGATGTCGTAGGCTGTCCTAGCAAATCTCCCGACGAGAACAATATCAACGAAAGTTCATTGCGGGCGGAATATGGGTAGTTCCACTGGAGTTGTCGGGCGAATCGAACAGCGGCTGTACAGAACAGATAGCGCGACTCGGTTTTTGCGTCTTTTCGCCTTACACATCGTATTCAGCAGCGTTGGTGTTTTGTGTGATCACGGTCACTATCTCTCGCCCCCAATAACACACATATGTGTTGACACAACACACGACGTTGAAATCTCTATAGTTTTGCTGTGCCACTGGTCATCGTTTGCACCCACTAAACACAATATGTGTTGACGCACTAATAATACCTACAGTAGTGCTGACGCAAGAACACGAGGTTTGATTGAAAATCTTATATGTTTTTTTTGTGTCACTGGTCACTATCTCCTAATAACACACATACGTGTTGACGCAAAACACGACGGTGAAATCTCTGTAGTTTTTTGTGTCACCGCCGGGCCGGTCACTCTCCAGCACTAACACACATATAAGTTGCTTTGTTGATAGACGGAAACGCCCGGTGAGAATTTTCTATTAGTGATTTGCATCACTTTCATGCGCCCACTACAAATACTTGTTAGCGCTGAACGGTGAAAAGTCCCTAGTAGCAAGCGATTCCTCGCTCCGTTGTCTCTTCTTGTCTCGTCTCTCTCTTCTCGTCTCTCTCATCTTTCTCTCTCTCTCTCTCTCTCATCTTTCGCCCATCTCTCTCTCTCTCATCTCTTCTCTCTCTCTCGTCTATCTCTCTCTCTCTCGCTCTCTCTCTCTCTCGCTCTCTCTCTGCTCTCTCTCTCTCTCTCCTCTCTCGTCTAATTCTCTCTCGCTCATTCTGTCTTCTCTCTCTCTGCTCTCTTTCTCTCATCTCTCTCTCTCTCTCTCTCGTCTCTCTCTCTCTCTTCTATCTCTTCTTTCTTCTCTCTCTCTCTCCGCTCTCGCCGCCTCTCTCTGCTTCGATCTTCCTCTCTCTCTCTCTCTCTCTCTCTCTCTCGGCTCTCTGTCCCCTCTCCTCTCGATCTCTCTCTACCTCTCTTCTCTCGGTCTCTCTCTCTCTCTATGTTAGTCCATCAAACTGAAAAGAGTGCGGGATTTTTTTTCCGGTCAGGTGTTAGCACAGGTAGATCAACGCTTTAGTCGTGATAGAGAGCTAGAGAGATTGCACTGCCGTGATCTAGAGCAGAGCGGAGCGATGCGAGCAGAAAGTGAGTGCAGACAGCATACTAATCGTTAGATGTATGCCGCCACGCTGTTTTGTTGTCTGCTGTTGCTGTGTGCTGCTGCTGCTGCTGCTGTTGCTGTTGGTAGCTGCTACTACTGCAAGTAGTACTGGGTGTACTGGCTGCTGCTGTCCGTGGTAGTGAGTGCTGCTGTGGCTATGCTGTGTACTGTTGCTGACTATTGGCTGTGTGCTGTTGAGTGTTGCTGTGTGCTGTGTTGTTTTTACTGATTATGTGCTGCTGTTGTAGAATACGAATAAAATGTTGCCTGGGCTGAACGCTCTCGCCTGCCTGTTTGCTGGTTTGGTCTAGGCTCTGCTGTGGGCTATGGTCGGTGGGTAGGCTACTATTACTGCTGGATTCTGCTGCTGATGCTTATATGCTGTTACTGCTGATGTGGATGCTACTGACTGGCGGTGCTGAATGCTACTTGCTGCGGCTGTACTACTGTTGCTGCTAGCACATGCTGATACTACTAACTACTAACTAAGTACTGTGGCTGACTAATGATGCTATTACTGGCGATTGGACTACTTACTGACTGTACTAGTAACTAACTTGGCTGCTGCCTGCTGCTGGGCTGTGTTGCATGCTTGCGGCGTACTGCTATGGATGTCGGTATGGGTGGTGGTGCTATACTGCTGTTCTGCTGATGATGACTACTGCTGCGGCTGTACATACTGCTGTTATAATGTTTGCTGCTGCTGGTACCTGCTATTACTGCTATAATACTAACTGACTGTGCTGCCTGACCTGTTGACCGCTGTCTCAGATTAATGATGCTGCTGGCGTGACTGGTGTCGGTGGTGAGTGGCTGACGTATTTTCTGTTATAGTGCTGGTTCTACTGCGGTGGTTGCACTACTTGCGTGTTTACTGATGCTTGTGATGCTGCTTGCTGACTGCATGCATGCTATGCTACTGCGTGTGCTGCTGCTCTGTGCTGCTGCTGCTGATATAGCTGCTACTACTACTAATCGCTGCTAATGTAATGACTGCTGTTAATTACTGCTGCTGCTGCTTGCCGTTGTGCAATTTATACTACTTATGCTGCTGCTGTGTACTGTTGCTGCTGCAATATACTACTACTACTTGCTGCTGGCTACTGCTGTCTGCTGATGCTGCAATTACTACCTATAGCTGTGCTGCTACTGATGCTGCTGTGCTACTACTACACTACTGCTGCTAACTGTTACTATTAACTGTACTGTGGTGACGCTTGCTGCCAGGTGGCTGAGAGTGCGTACACGCTAGTGATACTCTTAAGACGCTTGGTGAGTAGAGTAGCATTACTGACATGACAGTAGCAGCTTATGCGGCAAAACGCTAGTGTTGCTGGCTAGATAGTTAGCTCAGTTGGCACGCACATCAGGTCAGCAGTTAGTGAGAGCTGTTGAGCGGTGCGCATGATAGTATGTTAGCATGAGATCTGTTCGAGATGTTAGTGTGTCGTGTGTGTGTCTGTGTGCCCTCAAGAATGTGACCGTGTGTGTGTATCGTGTAGTGCGGTGTGTGTGCGTGGTGCAAGTGTGTGACAAACTGTGTGTGTGACTGTGTGTGTGTGTGTGTACATGTGTGTGTGAGTGTGCGTGCTGAATGTGTGTGGTGTGTGCTGTTGCGGGTCGGCGGCGGGGCCCCACTTGTGTGCCCTAGGCCGGTCCGCGCGCGGCGCAGCTCTGCGGTGTCCGCGTGCATCCGCAGGCGGTGCGCGCCGCGCGGCGGTGCGCCGCTCGCGGGGCCGCGGAGTCCTGGCTGTGTGTAGGCGCTGGGCCGGCCGGCGCGCGCCGCGGCGCGAGCGCGCCGGCTGTGGCTCGCGCTGGCCACGCCCGTGCGGCTGAGAGCTGGCCCCGCGGCCGCCCGGGTCGCGCGGTGGTGTAGGTCGTCTGTCGCGGGGAGGGGGTGCGCGGGGGCGCCGGGGCGGTGGGCGGTGGCGCGCGGGCTGGTGCGCGCAGCGGCCGACGACTGTCGAACGGGGCCGCACGGCCTGGGTCTGTGTGTGGTGATGTGTGTGTGTGCGGGAGTTCACTAGTAGCGCTCACCGCTGTGATATGTGATGTGTCTGTGTGATGTTTGTGGGACAATCTGTGTGTGTGTGTCTGTGAAAAAACAAAACCCCCCCATGTGTGTGGTTGTGAGATTGTGTTATGTGTGAGAGCGAGAGAGAGAAGGAGCGCGGGCGCGATGAGGAGAAGTGCGGAAAAAGAGAGAGAAAGAAGAAGGGGAGGACGAGAGAGAAGAGAGAGAGATCGGCGGCAAGTCTTTTACTGTCATGAGTTGGCGACGCAGCAGTTTCTTTTACCCGATCGCGAGAGCAGGAAATGTGAAATGAGCAGGAGCGAGGAAGGGAGGAGGAGGAGGGAGAGGAGAAGGAAGAGGAAGAAAAGGAGGAGGGGAGAAGAAGAAGAGGAGGAGGAGGGTATGCGGAAGAGACGGAGGAGGTGGGGAGGAGAAGGAAGATGAAGAAGAGGAGGAGGGGAGAAGAGGGGGAAGGGCAAAAAACTTTTGCAGTCGCATTTTGTTTGTCGGCGTTCGTTTAAAGCCGGCGGGTTTTTTGCGCAGGGAGAGAGCGAGAGCACGAGACTTGATTACAAATGCGGAAGGGCAGACTACGGGTCGGTTTAGCCATCAGTTTTCCCCCTGAGTCCTGTCATCAGCCTGCCATCAACGATATATAGCCACTGCTCTTCTTAACGTTTACATAGAATCCTAAAGCAGTGGCTTTCAGTCAGTATGCGTCCAGTATCACATTGATCCGGGCATCTAACCAAAAAACGAGGTGTCCAGTATCACAATTAAGATTAGCGACTTAAGTTTAAATAGAATCCAATAGCAGTGGCTTTCAGTCAGTGTGTGTCCAGTATCACATTGATATGGGCGTCCAACCAAAAAAACAAGGTATCCAGTTTAAGATTAGCGATTAAAGTTTAAATAAATTCCAAAAGCAGTGGCGTTCAGTGAACATGTGATCAGCCAAAAAACACACACGAAAGCGTTCAATCAGTATATGACCAGTATCACGAGTAACCGCTGTGCATAGCAGCAGCAACTGATGTTTTATCATGATCAGGAGTAAATAATCAAAAATCAACACATTTGTAATGATCAAAATCACACATATTTACTCCTGATTCTATTTAAACTTTAATAGCTGCTATAAATACTATTTACAAGTTAATTGTGATACTGGATACATACTGACTGACAACCACTGCTCTTGGATTCTATTTAAACTTCAATCGCTACTCTTAATCGATTAATACTGGACGCATATTGACTGAAGGCTTGTTTTTTTGGTTTGGTGACCAGATCACGTTGCGGATAATTTTACGAGCGGTATCTGTGTTAAGATGCGACGCCACCGATCGTGTGCAGATCCCTAGAGATCGCTAGGGACAATATTCGTGGCTAGAGGCAGATCCCTAGAGATCGCTAGGGACAATATTCGTGGCTAGAGGCAGATCCCTAGAGATCGCTAGAGGCAGCGTTCATGGCTAGAGGCAGCGTTCGCAACACGCCAACGCATGGCTAATGTGTGTGTGTGGGGGGGTGTGTGTGTGTGTGTGCGTGCATGCGTGCGTGCGTGCGTGCGTGCGTGCGTGCGCATGCGCGCGCGTGTGTGTGTCTGTGTGTGTGTGTGTGTGTGTGTGTGCGTGTGTGTGTGCGTGTGTGTGTGGTGTGTGTGTGTGTGCGTGTGTGTGTGT
>NW_014579985.1:5092-6410 GCF_000485595.1 Priapulus caudatus | reverse complement strand
ATGCACATAGGCGCGGGAAGGATTTAACTATTTGACTTACCGGCGACCAGCGACGCGAGGGCCGTTCCCATGTACATTAGCATAAGTGGAGAGCTTTGGCGGAATGTTGCGATCAAAGTGAACATTTTAGATCGGATTTACGATGCCCACCAGTCCTGTCGAGGGCCGGCGCCTGTCCATTGTTGACTGCATGAGATCGGGTAAAGAAAATTATCTTGGCTGTCAACGACGACCAGCGACGCGAACGCAATTCCTGTGAACATTAGCATAGGTGGAGAAATCTATCTGATAATCTAATCATGATCATCAATCTAATCTGGCACGCTCACATGAGGTGCGCATGCGCATCGTAAATCGCTACCTCGCTAATTGCTACTACTCTGTCATAGGTCACTTGCTATACTAAATACATAGTATATACATAGATATATACATATATATACATAGATAGAAATATGTACATAGATATAGCATTATATAGATAGACATTTCGGCGACGTGTCGCCCAAAGGAAATGAAATAAATATATGTCAACTACCCTTTTCGGTTACACTAGACACAGAGATGAGAAACTTCAAATACAAAATACTCCATCTTATCGTCCCCACAAACAAATTTCTTGGTTTTGTAAGTTTCAGGTACACTCGGGTAAATGTTCTTTCTGTGAAACCAACATGGAATCGATGGTCCAACTGTTTGTTGAATATGAATGTGTGTCACAGCTATCGTTAGACCTGCAGCAAAGACTATGCGGATATGTACATATTATTCTGCTTCAATCTGCAGATATTATATCCGGCAAACCTGAAGAATATATCTAGCGTTTAATATTAATATTTTTGACCAGTTGCTAACAGGATTGACCAGTTCCTATGCGCTAGTAATAGTACTGATATACTAAACATTTTCCAGCGATGTTTCTTTCTTGTACCAGCATACATTATATCACTAGTTTACTAATATAACCGATATTACATTGTAAAACTGTTTTATATATCTGTCAATGTCTTTAACTTGATATTTGTATCATCAGTGAACTTTGCTACTATTACTTTAGTGCTGATATCGTGTATAATAAATTGTACACATATATATGTATTAATGAAAATAAAGATCATTATAAAAACTCTTCTGATATGTGGCTCCACCTGAAATGGATTGGCGCGAGTCGGCTTGAATAGAGACCGGTTGCGCGCGCAAGTGGCGCAGCAACTTTTACAGGCGTGTCCACGCGTGCTATGACACATTAAAACACAAGCGCAGTCCTTCCTACATCAATCCGACAGATAAAGCCTGTATATATGCGTGAATTAACGCA
>NW_014579985.1:2658-4010 GCF_000485595.1 Priapulus caudatus | reverse complement strand
AGATAGATACATAGATAGATAGATACATAGATAGGTAGATAGATAGATAGATGTTGCGGTATTTTCCTTTCAACCAAGTGGTCACCAACTGAGCACTTTTTCCCCTGCTCACTTATAGAATTGCGCTCTTTGTTTCTTCCCAAAATGTCTTTTTGTTTCTGTTTTCTTTTCAGTTGTATGAAATATTTAACCTTAACTGTGCCACTTACATAAAATTTATATTTTAAGGCACGATTTGGTCGTTGTACGGGTATTAGTCTGCTAGTATATATAAAGTTGTTCAGCCGAATTAGTCCGTACTCGCATAACTAGATAACTCCGCAGCCTAGAGGAAAACTAAAGATATTTTCAAAATCAGCACGTCTGGGAGGTGGTTCTGGCTGAAACAAAATTTTAAAAGTTAAAAAGTTAAACATTTATAAAAAATTATATTGATCAATAGATGGCGGTCACGTACGTACACACAACATCACGTACAAATCCAAGGTTTATAACTGAAATGGCGCATTGGCCTCATCACTAGAACATCCGTCTGCTACACATGGGTTCCAGGTTCGAGTTCCAGCTGGGGAACTTATTTTCCCTTTTTTTCCCCTTTCCCCTTTACCTACCTCTTTAGTATGTATTATTTTTAATTTTTATTTTTTATATTAAAAGTCTTTTATCTTTTGATTTCGTATTATTCTTTACTGTTTGGGATGGGATGGGATGGGATGGCATGGCATGGGATGGGATGGCATGGCATGGCATGGCATGGGGTGGCATGAGATGGGATGGAATGCGGTGTGATGGCATGGCATGACATGGCATGGCATGGCATGGCATGTAATGGGATGGCATGGGATGGCATGGGGTGGCATGAGATGGGATGGGATGCGGTGTGATGGCATGGCATGACATGGCATGGCATGGCATGGCATGTAATGGGATGGCATGGGATGGCATGAGATTCGATGAGATGGGATGGGATGAAGTGGGATATGTAATATGGGATGGGATGGGATGAGGTGCGAGTGGATGGGATGGGATAGGATGGCATTGATGGGGGTGCGTGTTGTGCGCGCGCTCGCACGCGCGCGTGTGTGTGTGCGCGTGTGTATGTATGTGTGTGTGAGTGCGTGCGCTTGCGTGCGTGTATGTGTGTGTATTTGTGTGTGTGTGCGTGCGTGTGTGTGTAATTTCGTGTGTGTGTGCGCGCGCGTGCGCGCGTGCGTGCTTTCGTTCGTGCATGCATGCGTTAGCGCGCGCTTTCGTTCGTGTGTGCGTTCGTCGCTATGACGTCGACCGTAACAGTGATCGAAGACGAGAAGAAAATTCAGGAAGCTTTAACGAATAGTTATCGCTCATGCACT
>NW_014579985.1:0-2315 GCF_000485595.1 Priapulus caudatus | reverse complement strand
TGTGTGTGTGTGTGTGTGTGTGTGTGTGTGTGTGTGTGTGTGTGTGTGTGTGTGTGTGTGTGTGTGTGTATGAGTGCGTGTGCGCGTGCGTGCTTTCGTTCGTGCATGCATGCGTTAGCGCGCGCTTTCGTTCGTGTGTGCGTTCGTCGCTATGACGTCGACCGTAACAGTGATCGAAGACGAGAAGAAAATTCAGGAAGCTTTAACGAATAGTTATCGCTCATGCACTGCTCCCACCTGCGCTCGATAATCAGTTATGCGCGCATGCGCAGCAGCAACGCCTTCCTCGTATTTTCATCGGGGAGCGGTAATTTTCGCCATGATTCGATCACGAAAACATTCACCGTTAAATATATCACTGTTTCTTCAGAGAGACCCGTTCGATTCTATCTTCCTTGCATCAGTAGTCACAACTCTAAACATATCCTACTATAATATATTACTATAATATACATGATTCTATAATAATATGGTACTATGTGTTACTATAATATACTATATAATCCTACTATAATATGTTACTATAATATACAATAATCCTACTATATACTATAATCCTAATCCTGCTATAGAAATTAAGAAAGGCTACCATCGGTTTTCCGCGCGAACAAAAATAAAAAGAAAACGTAAAAAAATATGCAGTAATAACATCGCGTACGATTACAGCATTCAATAACAACGCGGGTATATAATCAACGGTCGAAGCATGGCATGGCTTCTGGCAATCAGGCGCGTTCACTCCCCGCGTGAGCGAATTAATCAGCATTGACAGCATCGCGCGTCGGCTGGCTGGCTATATATATATATATATATATATATATATATATATAAAAGTGAATTCGAAATGCCTCGCTACCCTGGGTCGTCTGCTAGGGATAAGCCCACGTGATTCCATGTTGGCAGGGTTACTCGTATTTGTTTCACCCATCCCGATAATTCGACCCGTAGTTGAGTCCGTATTGTGGTGTGGTTTNTCTCTCTCTCTCTCTCTCTCTCTCTCTCTTCTCTCTCTCTCTCTCTCTCTCTCTCTCTCTCTCTCTCTCTCCCAGCGCTGATTCAAATGAGCATGGGTTTCATTCAGACGTCGCGTCTCGTGCATAAACATGTACATGTTGATTCTCTCTCTACCCCCACCCCACCACACACATGCGAGCACGCACGCACGCACGCACGCACACACACGCACTTAGAAGGAGCGAGCAGAGAGCTGTGCGAGGCGAGGGCGGCTGTGGGACACATCTAGACTGACTACCTCTAGTTGTTGACAGTGTATGAACAGCCACGTGGACTATTGGGGGTCAGTCTAGGAAGCATCTAGACTGACTCCTGTTATACTCATGACAGTCTATGGGAATAGCCACGTGGACGACTTGGTGGTCAGTCTATGAGGCATCTAGACTGACTCCCGTTATAATCGTGACAGTCAAGTTTGGGATCAGCGACGCCGACGACCTAAGGTACAGTCTAGGAGACATATAGACTGACTCCCGTTATAATCGTGACAGTCAAGTTTGTGATCTGCCACGCCGACGACCTGGGACAGTCTAGGAGACATCTAGACTGACTCCCGTTATAATCGAGATAGTGAAGTGTAGGAACAGCCACGTGGACGACTTGGGGGGGGGGTCAGTCTAGGAGGCATGTTCGACAGTGGGATTAGCTGAAGCTGACTTGTCACGCCATCTCGGGACTTGGCGTCCACTGCCGTTGCTTGTCACAACTTGGCGTGTCAACAGTCTTTGTCATCGTGTCACGCGATCGCATGCGGTGACAGTATCCTCACTGGACCGTGGTCGGGTAAGAAGGGGACGGTGAGGGGAAGGGTCAGAATAAGGAAGGGTACGGTTAGATGAGGGGAGGTAAGGGTAGGAGAGGAGGAAGAGGATGAGGAGTGCAAGTTGGAGGCTGACAGAAAAATTACTCGATTACTGTGGTGAGGGATTTTTCCTCTGAGCGATAGGTGCGGATTTTTCTGTTTTTTGTTCAAGACCAGTGTACAAGGCATAAAACTGCGTGAAATAATAAATACAAAGAAACTAAATAACAAAATGTGGTTGCGAAGAATTTTAAGGGGAACAGGATCTGGTAAAAAGGGAGGAGGTATTATATCCTACGAGTGCGTAGCATAAATCTCTGAGGAGAGAGAGAGAGAGAGCAGTTACGAAGCATCACTGCGATTGCGGAACCAATACACTAAAGTAGATAACAGCTGAAGAGGGATAGCGTGAGAGAGAGAGAGAGAGAGAGGCTTGGGTAGAGGGAGTGGAAGAAAGAAAGAAAGAAAGAAAGAGAGAGAGAGAGAGAGAGAGAGTAAG
>NW_014579984.1:18843-24984 GCF_000485595.1 Priapulus caudatus | reverse complement strand
ATAAAAGAAAAATCTATAACAATTCTGGTCATTTGGATAACTGCCAACATGCTGGAAAATGCTTAAAATGGTGTTACTTGGTGGGTCATTAGTTCTGCTGTCAATTCCTCAGTCTCAGAATTATCTTTACTATTCTCGCATAAAAGTACCTGAAAATAACAACATAATAATGTGGTACATTTAGAGGCAGTACAGGCTGTACAGCACATTTATGCATATCCATTTTAAGAAATCTGCGAGTCTGGTCTTCACCATTATTTGAGTTAAATTAGACTTATAGTAAATAGTATAGTTTGACATAATACTTATAGTACGTCTTTTCTATAACAAACCTTTACTTCATTATCAGGGGCGTGTACAGGGGGGGTCCAATGGGTCTGGACCCCCCCGCCCCTTGCTCACACAGAAAACGCCATCTAAGTGGGTCAAAGACCCCAAGACACCCCTTCGCGTAGTATCGCCAAGTTTTGGGTTATGGTTAGACCCCCCTGGTACAAATCCTGTACACGCCCCTAATTATCCATTAGGAAAAACTAAGAATAGGTTAGTGAGATAGCGAGATAGTTTGCACACAGTATATACAGAGAAAAATGAAATGTACCGGTTCTAATGCTTGTAGTAGCAATGATTGGCTGGTAAGATGCCTCTGTCTTTCATCTTGCCTGTCTGCGCAGTCTCTAAAGGAGGAGAGAAACTGTTCTCTTCGGAGCTCCTCCTGCTTCTGCCTCTGTTCAGATTCCCATGAGACATTATCTTGATCTAATGTCTGTGATGGCAAAGCTAGTGTGTCAGTCCATCCACTCGTTACCTTCTTAGCTTGTCGACTGTTCTACTAGCTGAGCTTCCCCATTCGTCATAACTCGGTTATTTCTCCAATCTCCTTCATTCCTTGTTCACGACCCAGGAATCCATTACCTGGGTTGTCTATCACATCCAAGTGTTCGCAACCTAACACGACAGAACGTAAATGTGAAGGGTGACTGGCAAGGGTGTTACTTGTTGTAACAGTAGGTGGTGCCATTGAGGCAACACTAACACTGACACACTGGTCTTTGCGAACAAGAGAGGGAGGGAGAGAGGGCGAGAGAAAGGAGGGGGACAGAGATGGAGAGAATGAGAGGGGAAGATGGAGAGGGACAGAAAGATGGAGAGAGACAGAGATAGATAAAGAGAGAGTGAGAGTGAGAGCAATTTTTCTATGCTGTTTTGTACAATCACAATACATTATACTCACGGTCAATAAACAACTTGTCTTGTTTGTTGTAACACATTTGTAAATCTTTCTCCTGTTGCTGTAGCATTGACAGCATGAACTGAAAACGTGTCTGCAGACTTACATCTCCATCCAAGTCTCACCGTTCGAATTCTAGTAAATATAAAGCATTATTTATGTGTAGTGAAAGTGGCATGTGAATGGCTTAATTATATTTAGTGCAGAAATACAGGTGATCTGTGCGTGAGCACTCAGAGTCACTAAGATTATAGACCAGAAAAAAATGTCATCGTCCATAACCTTATTTAATATACAGCAATTTTAGTATAGTTATACTAGCAACAGATAGACCGGCCTTGCCGGTGCAATGGCCGTTTTGGACCGCGGCCCTCATTTTCGCAAATGTGGGGGGTGGAGACTTAAAAATCGACAGGGGTCTTCTTCATGTTCTTGCTTATTCATATCTACCACAGGAACTTGGAACGTTTTAATAATAAACACGAAATGTATTTAGTATTTACTACAAAATTCTTAATTTGTTTCTCTATAGTATATATACTCTCTTTCGCCTATTATTGCCGATAATTTCCTGTAAATGCCGTTCATCCAAATTCTCCTCTGCAAACAAGAATAAAATAATTTATTCTTAGAACTCTAGGCCTACTAAGTCTATAAGAACTACGGGTATTTATTCTTGTTGTTTGTGCACAGCCGCGCTCGGGCGGTGTACTACTACTGGGTCCATACCTATGTGTCCCAGTACCCCAAGGTTTTAAAAAAACCTATGTGTCCCGACCTATGTGTCCCAGTACCCAGCTACTAGTGTCCCGCTACCTATGTGTCGCGGTACGATGTGTCCAGTACCCAGGTACCTGAGCGTGCTCCCGTACGTATAGTGCTCCCAGTTACCAGGTACCTGATGTGTCCCAGCTACCCAGGGTACCTAGTGTCCCGGTGACCTATGTTCCCGGCACTGCTGTACCGGCCTACCTATGTGTCCGGCTACCTATTGTGTCTCAGTTACAGGTACCTATGTGTCTCAGTACCCAAAAGGTAACCTATGTGTCCCGGTACCTATGTTTCCCGGTACCTAGTAATTAAAATAAATAACAGGGGCGGCGCGCTACGCGAGGGCCGCGGGGGGCCCGGGCCCCCCACTTTTTGGCCCAGAAAAATATATTGTCTATATGTCTTTTGTATGATCGAAAAGAAATAGTGGCACGACAGATATAAGCCGCACGACAGAATATGAGAACAAGAGCCGCAGAGTGGTCTGCTCATCTGAGCGTCTGTTGCTACGCTTATAAACGTAAAGTTCAGTCGTGGTAGCTACCACATTTGTTAGGCCCGCCAGATATCAGACACACAGTTGCGCTAACATCATGTTAGACACGCCCACTATCGCAGATGAGCGTAGGGAAGGATGGGGAGGCGGGTGCGGGGAGGGGGGGGAAGGGCGAGGGGAGGTGGTGGGGAGGCGTGGGGGAGGGCGGCTTCTAATAGCAAAAGCAAAGTTCACTCCTTCGTTAACAGTCAACAAATCATGTTTAACCCTCCTCTTGGAGGCGCAAAAGGTTATCCGACACTTACTCTTCGCATGTCAGCAGAAGGACATTTCGATGTCCTTTCAATAAAGCCATAAAAATGCCTAGTCACGCTGAAACAAAAAGTTTTTCAACCGCTCCGTAGACCATGCTCCTCAGAAAATGTCTAAAATTCTGCCCTTGCCCATGACTTATGACCTGCCAACTTCCAATTTTCGGCCCCACAGTGATTGCTTTTCCTACCATGATGCTATACACCGACTATCACGCAGCTACGGTCGAGCCTGTTAGATTTGTAGCCGCAATCTGCATTTCCTCCTGATACCTTAAGTTAGGCAGGAATGGTCCCCTTCTTTTACACCTCTGACCTTTGACCTGACCCCAGCTTGACATCCAACTCGTTTGACGTCCCCCCCAACGACCCGAATATTCGCTGACCGCTACGTCGAGCGGTTAAGATTGTGCCCCAACTGGTGACGGACGGACGGACGGACGGACGACGGACGCACCGGACGACGGGCACGACCGGGATCAGACGACCATCAGTGCGGTTCTACAAGCTGCAATTCTGACTATGTCAGATGAGCTAAAAAAGAAGCGTAAGGAGGAGCAGGAGGGGAAAGAGCCGAATAGAGAGTGTTTATCCACACTTTTCATCTGCCTTAACTGCGAAAATTACAAAGTTTGACGAAGCTCCCTCTAGCCTTTACTCTATAGCAAAACAGACATGCACAGCCGCCGTGATTTGCCTCAATAGCCGTGCGGACTTTGGGCCTGCATCCTGTGCTTCGGAGGCTCGATCAAGGCGTCGAATATCAGTACCGTACTTGCATATGCACACACTGCTACTTATACGCACTACGCACGCGTTACGCACAGCTTATTAACGAACGCGCAGGCACGCACGAGCGTAACGCGCGCTGACAACGCAGAGCCGGTATACCGGACCGTACCCAGGGTACGTTCATGCGCGTAGCCAAGGGGGCGGAGGGCGCCTCGCCCCCCCCCGCCAAAAAACCGACTGACCAAAAAAAAAGAGAGAGAAGAAAGAAAAAAGTAGAGGACGTAGGAAGAAAAAGGAGCATACAAAACACATGACAGAGCCTGTGTTAAAAAGATCATAAAAGAAACAACAGATATCTTTTTAATATTTAAAAATAATTTGCTAAAAACATTGAACTGAGCCTTTGAGCCAGCGCAGTTCGCCTTTTCATCCAGCCTCCCGGCCATAACATGTCATGCGTACCTACACAATAATAGACTATCGAGCCTCTATCGGATATTTGCTGGTACAGCGAGGTCGGGGTTCTCTACGTGCTACTGTTTATTTCCTTATTCGTGTGGGCTGACCTGTCACACAGTCCTGCTAGCAATTAGTGGGGAAATCTTATGATGAAAGCTGATTGTTTGGTAAGATTGGTTGCATTTAAAACGTCAATATATTTATCACGATGCATGATGCTCTTTTTCTAAAGATGATCTTAAACAAATCGAAATCTATGTTTAATCAATAATCCTCAATATTAATTTTTGAAAATTAGGAGTCGAGAACGCGGTACAACGAATCGTCTTCTTTCTCTAATAATTAATGAAACGTCAGAGCTCCGCGCTTCTGCTGGGAGGAGGAAACTCCCCCCTCCTGCAAACCAACCCTAGAAGCGTGCCCGCGCGCTCTTAAGTGATTCGCCACCAGGCGTAAAATTCGGGGATGAGGGGCATGCATCCCCTCCGGCTCTATGAAGAGAGGGCGAATGCCTGTACAAATATCCCCCTTCTTAAGATTAAAAAAAGAGAAAAAAAAGAAACGAAGGAGAAGAAAAAAGAAAGAAAATGTTATTGTTTCAATTTTAGCATAATGCATGAGAAATGCAGTTTTTTTAAACTGTATGCTATTACTTGATATAGCCTACAGCTACCAACAGTGTTAATCATGGCTATTTAATTCAGCCATTTTGCATATATATATCTTTCAATTTAGAGTTGTGGTATTTAAATTTCAGAGCACCATATGCTAGTGTTGTAAACTATCATAATAGCATGGTTCTCTCCTAGCACTGACACCGTAGCGTAAACATAGAACTATAATTTACAGCAGGAAATGGGCAGGATAGACCAGGAAATATCTAGACTCCAGCAGACATTGAAAGACGAGAGACAAGAAAGGCTGTCAAAGACCACAAAGGCTGCCATAACTTTGCAGGCTGCGTACCGTGGAGTGAGGTTTGTACTCTTAATGGTTATCAATTCGTTGCACTATTTCATTTCTATAACCCATTGAGAATGTTGTTAGTTTAATATTTGTATGGGTTTTGAAGTGAAGTGTATATATGAGCATAATTTAGTGCACTAAAGTCATGTGCTTATTAAATGCTCAAACATTTTGCATTACTCAAGTTGCTGACAAGTAAATTGGTAACACAGTGATGCTTCTACATGGCATTACTTATAGGGTATCGATAGCGCATACGGAAGCTGGATATTCGTGCGATATATGTACGCTCGTGAGTGACTTGCAGGGTGAGGCGGAGATTCCGTTCTGCACTAGAAGAACGGAAGCGACTCAGAGTGTGGGCCAGGCAGCAGCGACGCGTGCAACAGATCGAGGCAGAGCGTAGGCAAGCTGAAGAGAACGAGCGTCATCATCATCATCATCAGCAGCAGCAGCAGCAGCGACTGGATGAGCGAAGGAAGGCAATCAGGAGAGAGGAGAGAGCCACGAGACGACCCTGTGCGCAGTCCAACGTGCACGCGGCCACCAGCAGGACTCGTAAGACGAAAACGGAGTCAGCGCGTGCAGCTATTACGCCTACGGTAACAACGCGTCCGCTTCCGGAAGCTGCGGAAGCTGGTCGCGATGTGAAGCCAAAAGGGGGCGAAGAATTACGCAAGCCGGAATGTGGGAGTTTGAAAACGGGCGCGCAGACGATGGTGGTGATCGAGTCTGGGAACGAACAGATGCAGGGAAGTGCTGACTGGTGGGATATAGACGAAGCCGGCAACGCTGCCATCGGTTGTAGGCACGACGCGGCTGGCGATGCAGCGGATGCACGCGCCACGCGCTGCCAGACAGGAACTGTAGTTGACTCCGATGCAGATTCTCCGGTGACACGGGACGGTGCAGACGACAGAATGTGCTCCGTAGGCGACGCTGATCTAGATGTATCTGACTCTGAAAACGGGGAGAACAACGTTGAGTACGATGGTCAACTATATGAAGATCAGTGCCGCGATGCTACTGTCCTAGGCAGCGTGTGTAGCATAGAGCAGAGCTGTGATGCTACTGTCCTAGGCAGCGTGTGTAGCATAGAGCAGAGCTGTGATGCTACTGTCCTAGGCAGCGTGTGTAGCATAGAGCAGAGCTGTGATGCTACTGTCCTAGGCAGC
>NW_014579984.1:15704-18200 GCF_000485595.1 Priapulus caudatus | reverse complement strand
ACGAACATCTCGATGCTGTAGCAGTCACAGACAGTGAATGTAATGGAGAACGAACATCTGATGCTACTGTCACAGACAGTGGGTGTAGTGGCGAACAAACATCTGATGCTACAGTCACAGACAGTGGGTGTAGTGGCAAAGGAACATCTGATGCTACAGTCACAGACAGTGAGTGTAATAGAGAACAAACATCTGATCCTACTGTCACAGACAGTCAGTCTAATGAAGAGCATACATCTGATGATGCTACAGTGAGAGACAACACACGTAACCGATTGCAAACCTCTGATCCTGATGCCACAGTTACAGACAGCATGTGTATTGGAGAGGAAACTTTTGATGCTGCAGTGATAGACAGAATGTGTAACAGTGAGCATACCTCTGATGCGAAATCCACAGGCAGCATACGTAAGAGTATCGAGTCACCTAGTCGCGCATTTGTTTCTGTGCTAGATGGCTCGTCACAAGCACCCTTGGTCCCTGGTAACTGTGAACAGGGTTCTGTGCCAACATCACTCGCTTCTCAGGAGCTAATTGAAATAGCAATGAACGAGGGGATTGAGTGTGGACTAACTGCTTCTAGCTTTGCTCAACCGGGCAGAGAAAGAGAGAGTCAAGATGCTTACAGGTCGGATACCACGTGTGTGGAATATCGAGAAGTGAATCGCGCTTCGAGTATCGAGTTGGTCAACATGTCACTTGATGATGAATCGGGAACAAGCGCAACGACAGGTGTATGCAGTAAGCATAAGGAACACACTGCAGAATCTCGAGTGATTGCCGGTGCAGTAACAGACCGGACTCACGAACTCACACCAGTAGTGAAAGCAGAGCCCCCTATGGGTGTATTGGGTCGGGAAACAGAAGAGCATCAGCTACGTAGCGAGCAGGAGCATAAATGGAGGTGTGTAGAATTGATAGCGGAAATGATCGTTACCGACTAAATTTTCTATTCTTGCTAACCAGTACTGTTAATATTTCTATAATCAATTAGTTTTTATATACAATACATAAATAATTATAATTTATCTCGATTATTTTTTTAATTGAGCTACATAACAAGTCTACTATTAAAGTCATGATGTTTAATGTTAATGTTGTTTCATATCTGTAAGCCACTGCACCTACTCTGTAGAATGCTGCTGGTTGTAAAAGATTGAACTTTTCTTGTGTTAATAGGCAGTCTGTAGCTGCTGTGAGGATACAGACATTCTGGCGAGGATATCACGTAAGGCGGGACCTACAGCAACAGCTAGCCTGCTGGTTTGCTGCTGTTACCATCCAGACACACTGGAGGGGATATCTTGTACGTAGTGCCATCTGGCGGGAACAATTGGAAGCTGTGATATATGCTATTACTGTGATACAGGTAAGTGTATTTTTGCAGGAAATGAGTAGAAAGTGATGAATTGAGATTTAAATGAATGGCATAAACACAAAGTATGTCGTAAAAGATGGATTAGTGTATTTCAACACCATACATGTATACGTGTGCACACAGACATACGAACGCACGCATTGAAGTTTTCTTTATGTTGTGAGAAAATTAATGATTTTGAACCCTTGGAACTTTTCCGTCTTCCTCGTTAGGCAGCGTGGAGGGGCTACCTGGCCAGGAAAAGGTACAAGGAAGCGCTCTCAGCTGTCGTAAACTCGAGCAACAACTCGGATAGTTGCTCGCTAGATGAAGTCGACGTTTCTTGCTTCAACTACAACGAGGTGAGTGATTTCCGCACAAAAGCCGATCACTTCAGTAGTGCGAAAGCTGCAAACGGGACTGCACGTGAGCAATGCAGCAGTTTCCAAATCGCTTGCCAAATAATTGATCAGTTATTCAGTTAATTTTACGGCTCAACAGCATTGAGTAGTAATTAAGCTGTTCGAACTCTCACGCGACAGTGCAGTAGATGTGCATTACGTAAAGACGTTCCGGGCACGACCCCATTTTTGCACATTTCTAGGCCACTCAACAGCTGTTGTTGTTTCGCTACAGGAAGAGTGGGAGAGTGGTTGGCTTCCGATTGTAGACAATTCTGTGGCAAACACCGGCGTCGGCGACAAAATGTGGGAAGCGACGGAACCGGCTGCGAGAGAGGGAGCTGCAACAGCATCCGGGCAAGTTGCGGGAATCTCGACGAGGACTCCTTCTCTCGTTGTGAAGCCCCGGTCTCCGGATATCACTCAGCAAGCCCAGAAGTTTGGTATCGAGTGGTACGCACGTACGATCAATCGTGTCGTCGACTTGTCACGCCGAAATATATAATACGTTCGTTCTGTGGGTCTACGCATTCAACGCACCCTATGTTTTCAGTTTTGTTCAATTATTTGTACCTCATTTTTTTACTGGACAACTCTACTTCTCCGGAAAAAGTGTTTTATTTGCTGTCTTACCCACTGGCAGCAAGATCAAGCCCGCACGTACAGCACACACGCGGCGCCATTGACTATATATATACAACATGGTGTCGAACTCGCCGGCAGTCGCCACAACTCACC
>NW_014579984.1:7788-15679 GCF_000485595.1 Priapulus caudatus | reverse complement strand
AAATTCATTTAGGAATTCTTGTAAATATGCATTCGCTAAACGATTGTAAATAAATTGCTAGCTTTTATTGAATTGATTTGATTAGATACATGACTACTTATTGTGACTTGCATTTGTATTTCGTAAACTTTGATTTTGTAATGTTGTAAATTCATTTATAATTTAGTAAATTTGGCATTCGATAAACATCGTAAATAAATTGCTAGCTTTATGAATGCATTTGTAAGAATTTTTTTTTAACCGATGACTACTATTGACTAGATTTGTATTTTCGTTAAATGATTTGTAAATGGCTTATAAAATTCATTTAGAATCTTGTAAATTGATTTCCGTAAACATGCTAAATAACATTGTAGCTTTTTATGAATGATTTGTAGATACAATGACTACTATTTGACTTGAATTATGTTATTTTTGGCTAAATTGATTTGTAATGTTATAAATTATTTAGAATCTTGTAAATTGCAATTTACGTAAAACATAGTTAATAAATATGTAGCTTTTTATGAATATTGATTACAAACAGTAGACTTGGTTTGTAGAACCATGCAATTAATTGTGACTTTGTAATTTGCTAATATTGTCTAGAAATATAACTGATTTGTATTTTCGGTTGAAATTGATTTAAATGTTCGTGAATTATTTTAGAATCTTGCTAAATTGATTTCCTAAACATGCTTAATAAATTGTAACTTATAACTTGATGTTTCTATGAAATAAATTGTTTACTTTTGTTAAATTAATTTTTATAACTTTGTAAAATGATTTTAATGCCATTGTCAAATTGATTTGGGATTCTAGCTTTAAATTCTTTAGAAATGATTTTTGAGGGTAATGGCCTGCCATTAGTTGCAGCCAGCACCAGGCTGCCGACAATGACGAGGGCAACTCCGCATCCCTGCCAAATATACGATTATCATTAGATTATTGGCTATAGGAAAAGTTCTGGTTGTATAAACCGAGACATCACCTGAAATTCGTCCGAATTTAGAGTTGTAGTGGTTTTTGGGCGTGAGAGTGCCTGCTATCGGCATTTTAGCATCAACGGCGTGTTATATATTAAAAATCTAAATTAATTTTTTTCTTACAATTATATATCTCGTAAATTACATTCCACTAAGTTCTTTTTAGAAGATTGCTAGTTAGTGCAAATTCTATGCCATATTTTTTCTAAAATTTTATTTTTAAATGTATAAATATATAGGTATGTGTATATATATATATATATATATATAAACAAAGTCACATAATAGGCATAGAATTCAATTAACGAGCATAGAATTCGATTACATGCATATATATATATATATATATATATATATATATATACATATATATATATATATACATGTGTGTATGTAATTTAAGACCAATGATAAATCACAAGAACATGGATGAAAAGCAAAAAGCGTGTCTTTATTTCACTCACCCAGAAAACGAAGTTAAAGACGAATAGAATAATCTTTTGCGCATTTTTGCTCCACACCCCAATCCCATTTTAACTTTGGTTGCCTCAAACGTTATCTATAAAAAGATTAGACATAGATATAAGCGCGTGTTACGTAAAAATTAATTGTGTATGTGTGCGTGCGTGCGTGTAGGTTTATAGGCGTAAGAGGTGTTGGCGTAAGAGGTGTTGGCATAGACGTGACCAGTGTGCACATCGTTACTGAGTGTGACCTACGCGCGTGTGAGTGTGGGCGTGCAGGTGTTGATGTGTGTGCGCGTTCGAGCTGCGTGTGTGCGTGTGCGTGTGTGTGCATGTGTGGGCGTGTAGGTATGTGCACACTCGTTTACGTAACACGCGCTTATATCTATGTCTAATCTTTTTATAGATGAACCGTTTTGAGGGCAACCAGTTAAAATGGCGATTGGGTGTGGAGCAAAATGCGCAAAGATTATTCTATTCGTCTTTAACTAACACGACGCGGTGTGCTTGTGTGGCGGCAAGTGTTCGGTTGTGTATGTATGTATGTAATGTGTGTTGCTGTGTGTGTGTGTGCGGTTGTTGTGTGCTGTGTGTGTTGTGTGTGTGTGGAAGGTGTGTGTGTGTGCCTTCGTGCGCGCGCGCGCGTGATGATGTGTCGGGCGTGCAGGTATTGATGTGTGTGCGCTGTTGCGTGCCGGTCGTGCGTGCCGTCAGGTGGCGGGGTTGTGGGGCCATGTGTGGGCGTGTAGCGTATTTGACGTGCGCTCGATGGTGTGTGTGTGGACTGTGTGTGGAGGTGTGTGTGTGTGCTGCTTGTGTGTTTTGCTGTGTTTAGGTTGCGCCACGCGTGTGAGTGTGTCGCGTGCAGGTGTGATGTTGTGTTGCGCGTTCCGTGCGTCACTGTGTGCGTGTGGCGTGTGTGTGCATGTCGTGGGCGTGTAGGTATTGCGTGTGTGTGCGTGGCAGTGTGTGTGTGTGAGTGTGGCATGTGTGTGTCTGTGTGTGTGTTATGTGTGCGCCGTGCTGCGCGGCCCGGGCGTGTAAGGGTCCGTGTTTTATGCAGGTTTTCCGCCGGGTCCGCGCGTCCGGTACGTCCGGGTTTTATCTCACACCCAGAAGGTTTTGCATCGAGTTGCGTACGCACGTATGCATCAATCGTGTCGTCGACTTTCGTCACGCCGAAATATATAATATGCTTCATTTCTGGTGGCTCTACGCATTCAACGCACCCTATGTTTCAGCTTTCGTTCAGATTATCTTGTACCTCATTTTCTTTACTCGACAAGCTCTTACTTCTCCGAAAAGTGTTTATTTGCTGTCTTACGACTCGACTCGCATTCTCACTGTTTTTTACAGTCGTTTCCAGCAGCCCTCCTAGCTCACACACCGCGCGGGCTACGCACACGCACGCACGTGCCACGAACCGCACGCACGCACGCCACATCGACGCACGCACTCAAGCACACGCACCTTCCCCCTTCAACAGTTCCCACTTCCCAGGCGCCTGTCGAATCCTGAGACAGCGGAAGCTGCGCCGTGCAGGTTGCCGCGGAGGGATGGTTCGAAGCAGGCAAGCCGTTTCGGCGAAGGCGAGGGATCGCCCAGGCACAGGCTCATCACTGTTTCACCTCGTGGCGCGCAGGCGACCGCCACGACGTATCCGCCGCCGCCGCCGCCTCGCAGACCCGCTCCGCGTAGACTAGAGTATTTTCAGGGTTCGTAGCCGCGCGCAAGGATCGCTTTCACGCGCTCACTCTTAAGCGATGTACTCCCAGTAGATGCTGTGTCTCGTGTCTCACAATGTCTCATCGGTATGGGGAGTGGGAGGTGCTGTCAGTGTTGTTTGCGTGTTGTTGCTTGTGTGATGTGAGTGTAGGGCATAAACATATTATACGATTGAGTGCAAAATGAGCTGAGAGGGATGCTGGGGAGTGTGTGGATGGGTGTGCACAAAAGTGAGTAACAAAGCGCAGGTTATTTCACATGTACATCCAGCTCTGGTTATGAATGCTGCATTCGATCTTAAGGTTAATGCTCTTTGCCATCGCTCGTTCATTTGTGTACGGTAACAAATGAAGTCTTACATTATGCATCATAGCAAGAGCGTATAAAGAAGCCTTCTTAATGCGCTCTTGATCATTGTAAACGCTAAATCGGCAGCTGGTTATGCGCAGCCTGTGTTAAACCTCGCTAATGATTCTGCGTAGGAAAGAGGCAGCTTGCAGAGAAGGAGACAGCACATCGGGCGGCGATGACGTACGAGTGGGTTCATTCGCATGCAGATCTCTCCTCTGTACACGGTGGCAGCAAGTCACACCTGCCGAATCTACCGTGTGACGTGCGCTCTGGTCATCACCCAAACCTGACGGTGCGTCCAAGGATGTGTGTGTGCGTGCGTGCGTGCGTGCGTGCGTGCGTGCGTGCGTGCGTGCATGTGTATATAAATGTATGTACACATACATATACACTGTAGACAAAATATAAAGTGGGTGATTGGCTGCAAAAATTTTAACCACATTAAAAGTGAGTTCGTGTTATACATATCGAGTTTATATATTTTGGTGGAATAGACAGGATCCGCACGGGTATAGAAAATATTCAAGATTTACCTTAATATACAGATATTTATATTTTTTGAACAAAGAGATAAAAAAAAGGTGCTGTTAACTAGTTTTTTGTTAATCGGGTTAAAACGTTTTACCGCGTTTTAAGTTATTGTGCATGATATTGGGTCTACAGTGTATACACCTCACTGATGCTAGTTGTAGATGAATTTTAATTTTAGTTTGTTGTTACATTCCTTGGAAGATGACCCTTTGGTAATAATTGTTCTTCATGATGGTGATCGAAACAATTGAGGTTTAATGTTGGATGCCATTTAGGAAAGCTTACTTGTAGTTTTGTATAATGTTAAGTCTTACAAGGCGCAATTCTTTCATGCAGACAGTGTTTTCGTGCTATTATGCTAATTATAGTATTGTGCTAATTATTGCTCTAGGCACCTGTAACAGCTTTAACTTTGCTTCATCCATTTATCGACAGGCCAGTCAATGCAGCGCCGTTGCTTCCGAAGGATGCAGAAACATTTCATCTCCATTTAATAAATCGACTTCTGGAACCAGCATTGTATCGAGTAAAACAAAAGGAAGAGCAAGTGAGTCCTGTTGCATCTGGGGAAGGGGGAAATTTACCCCACTTCGGTCCTTTTACGAGGTTCTTATCATGACTCTTTTTCATCCCCCTTATCTCAATTCTTCTGTTAATTAATTTGATCGTGCGAATATGTCGATCTCCTCCCTTCTCACCTCACTCGACTCTCCACTCCACTTCATATTCTCAGTGTCTCTTACTATTCTTCTCACGAAGCTGTTCACCACCACCACCACTGCTGTTCTGGTGCTATAACTAGCACGTATTGTATCTGCTACAGTTCCTGCTTAAACGATATTCAACCTTGCCTCGCAGCGCAGCACAGTGCGGGAGTAAGGCTGCCTCCCATCACTGCATCTGCTACAGTTCCTACTCAAACCCTATTCAACCTTGCCTCGCAGCGCAGCACAGTGCGGGAGTAAGGCTGCCTCCCATCACTGCATCTGCTACAGTTCCTACTCAAACCTTATTCAACCTTGCCTCGCAGCGCAGCACAGTGCGGGAGTAAGGCTGCCTCCCATCACTGCATCTGCTACAGTTCCTACTCAAACCTTATTCAACCTTGCCTCGCAGCGCAGCACAGTGCGGGAGTAAGGCTGCCTCCCATCACTGCATCTGCTACAGTTCCTACTCAAACCTTATTCAACCTTGCCTCGCAGCGCAGCACAGTGCGGGAGTAAGGCTGCCTCCCATCACTGCATCTGCTACAGTTCCTACTCAAACCTTATTCAACCTTGCCTCGCAGCGCAGCACAGTGCGGGAGTAAGGCTGCCTCCCATCACTGCATCTGCTACAGTTCCTACTCAAACCTTATTCAACCTTGCCTCGCAGCGCAGCACAGTGCGGGAGTAAGGCTGCCTCCCATCACTGCATCTGCTACAGTTCCTACNCCACTTCATATAAAAAATATTCTGCTATCTGGCATGTAACTAACTGGAAAGATCGTTTGACATTACAGGGAATTTTGGCTATAAAAGCACTTGCATTCACACTCTGACATGAATCAATACCTGAATGATCTGGCACATCATCTAAACGTCTAACGGCAACCAAGTCATTCGCCAGGATGACAAGATTATGGTCGTTACACGTGTATATACTTGCCTTTATATGAAACGCAATTTCTAAAATCAATGTAAGCGTACCCTCGTTTAGCCTGAAGGGAAGTGTTAATTGACAGTATACACTGCAGTAATTAGGTACAACAACACATATTACAACACCTATCTGTACAAGACAACAAAACCACGAGAAATAGATTAAACCCGTGTGCACGATTACCGTGTCCAATCAAATTTAACTCTAGAGTGTTATGATTGATGGGTGTTATGGTTATATATTGTCATTGTGTTTTACAGAAGTACTGCTTCGGTAGCCAGACTATTCTAATGTTCTCCACTATATAGCTTTAAATGACACAACGAACATACATGTTTGCCTAAAAATGTTATCTGTAAATGTGACTACAACGCTGCTAGTTGTTCACGGTAATGCGTTCTCTTCCATTGTTAGTGGACGCTGCGTGAATTAAGGCACACGTGGTGAAGCTCCATTCAGTAATAAAAGAAATTTACAACTGCCTATTTTTATAGCGGACGATTTACGACTAGTCTTTTTTGATAATATACAGCCGCATTACATTAGTATTTTTCTCATTTCTGTCGTGCCTACACATCACTCCATCCAATACGTCCGCGCACGTCTTTGTGCAGTTGTCCACCACGCATGCGCGTTGTCTGGACATCGCCGTGGTCGCAGAGAAACCGTCAGCATCGCAGAAGTGTGGAAGAAGGTCATATGTCCAGCCTACTCTAGATTAGTACACTTGGTAATGTGCAGTGTTTGCGCACGTAAGACAACGACGGCACCACAGCCACTTGGCGCGTTCTAATAATAAAATGATGGTAAATAAACGACGTGTATTTACTACCAAAGTCAATGTTTCTGTACTCTCTTTCGCTTATTTTTACCGATAATTTTACCATCATTTTATTATTGAAACGTTCCAAGTACCTGTGGGCGGAACCAGCACGTATTCACACACTACGACACTGTGTTATATTTTCCAAATGCATTCGGTGATCACCAGCTCTGTGTTAGAGCGTGCAGCTTCCCAGAATTTATCTAAACAAGATTGATTGATAGTTAGCTGCCCTAATTACGTCTTGATTGCCGTTTCTTGATTGCGCCTAGTCTTCAGTGTTGCAGCAGAGGCAAAGAGTTAAGATCATGCCAACGACCTGCGGAGGGAAAAAATCAGGTGTTATAGGTGTCGAATAGGTGTACGATATTGGGACTTAGTCTGATGTCTAGCTACTACAGATCGTTCTCAGTATTTACTTGTCGTGATGATTATTCTGGTTCTAACTGTGGGCAACACGTCTCTCTCCCTCTCTCCTTCCCTCCCTCCCTCTCTTCCTCCTTCCTTCCGCCTTCCCTTTCCTCCCTCCCTCTCTTCCTTCTTCTCTCTCTCCCTCTCGTTACTCCTCCCCCTTCCTCCCTCTTTCCTCTTCTTCCCTCCCTCCTCTCTTCATTCTTCTCTCCCCTACCTCCTTCCGCCCTCTCTCCCTCCCACTCCCTCCCTTCCTCCCTCCTCCTCTCTCCTCCCTCCTCCCTCCCTCCCTTCCTCCCTCCCTCCCTCCCTCCCTCCCTCTCTTCCTCCTGCCCGGGGTACTCGGTCATAAATACGCTTCTACAAAGACTGCATGATTATATATATGTGTGTGTGTGTGCGTGCGTGAGTGCGTGTTTGGGGGATTGTGCTCTCTAGCGTATCCGTGACCGCCTTTGTGGTATAATGTTAATTACGGCTCAAACTATTCGATTTCTGATGGTCCGTGAAAGTCGGCAAAGATCTTCATAGTAAGAGACTCATAATCACCTCGATGGCAGCAATGATGAATCCTACTGTGATCACGAGAACGATGTATTTCTCGTATATGACTACGATGTCTTCCTTGCAAGGCTGCAATATAAAGGAGAATATTTATGTCACAGACGCAGAGTCGGTCCAGCTGATTAATAAGACTTCCTCATTGAAACGAAGAGTTATTTGTTCGTAGCGAGTTCATAGCGATCATGGACTCGCGCGTTCGTCTGTAGAGTCGTCTACGCACTCAAGCGCAGACGCACAAACACAAACACATGCCCACTTACCTTACAAGCGCACATATATGTACACGTGCACACGCACGCGCGCACACATACGCACAGACATCGCACATATATATACGTATATATATATATTATGTGTACGTGTGTGTGTGTGTGTGTGTGTGTGTGTGTGGTGCGTGCGTGCGTGCGTGCGTGCGT
>NW_014579984.1:4246-6601 GCF_000485595.1 Priapulus caudatus | reverse complement strand
CATAGTGCCCCAACAACAGGCAATTAATGTTTAGTGCATCACATGACTTTGCAATCTTACTTGGCAAAGATAATGAATAAGACAAAGTTTCGTAGACGAACCAATTTCAATTGTATTAAACTGTCTACGTCACGAATTTTCAGCACCAGCAAGTAGTATATTTGTGTGTTATTTGTACAAATATAAAAATGTATGAAAATACAGATTAGTGTTATCTTTACTTTTCATGTTATTATCCATTCTTTTATACTCCCTAATTTGCCGGTGCAGTCGACTGTAACAAAACGCTGTCGCACAACAAAATCCCGCCATTAAGTCGAAACTCTTGCGTGGGCCAGACGCAGGGATTCAGACCTGAACCACAATGCCGTTATATAAACATGCGTCGCGCAGCAATATGCCGCCTCAGGCGGGCACTATTGCTATAGTACTCGACGTTGATTTCCAATGGTAATTTCAAACACGATTTATTCACGTATGCATAACTTATATATTAATGCCTGCTGTTGCGGGCACTATGCACCTGCATAGTGTTGCTTGAGGAAGAAATAGTGCCCGAGCGGTAGCGAGTCGCACTATTCCTTCCAAAGGCAACACTATGAGAGCATAGTGCCCCCAACAGCAGGCATTAATGTTTTTAGTGCATCACATGACTATGCATCTACTTTCTCATGCGTAGTATACCTCTTTATACTCCATAATTTGCCGCGTGCATTCGATGTAACAAAACGCTCGACCACAAACCAATCGCCATTAATCCAAAATTCTTGAGTGGCGCCAGACGCAGTGAGAGTCGTGACGTAAACACAATGCTTTATGAATAAAACAATGCGTCGCGCAAGCATAGTGCCGGGCTGAGGAGGCGGGGGGTGCACGTGATCTGCGTTGGAGGGAATGCCTGCCTGCGTTATCCAATGAGATTTGCCAGCGATTCATCACGTCATGCACTATATATAATAATATAGATCAATATAGAATAACTCTATTATTTCACTCCTGGTGTTAATCTATGGCACGGGGAGAGATGATATTAGGTAATCATTGTCACTTATGCATCATTGATTATGATTATTAAGTAGCAGACTGCCCATTAAATAGCGCTAGCCGGTTGCCAGCAAGCATTTGCTCGTCCTTCTGCGCCACAGCAGCCGACGAGCGTCGGAGCAACAATAGGCAAAGGACACCGGCAGCTACCACCCAATACGGGCCGGGCGGCGCCTGTCGATATCATGCAAGTATCAGTTACGACCCATATATACATATATAGTTTATATGCGTGTTGTGTGTGTGTGTGTGTTGTGTGTGTTGTGTGTGTGTGTGTGTTGTGTGGTGTGTCGCATCGCGTGGTGCGTGCGTGCTGAGTTGCTGCGTCTGTGGGTGTGTTTGTTTGTGTGCTGTGCGCGTGCGTGTGATGTCGGTGCGTGCGGCTCTGCCTGGTGCGTTGTGTGTGTGTTCCGTCTGTGCCGCGCGCGCGCGTGCGCTTGCGCGCGTGCCGCGTGCGTGTGCGGTGGTGGTGGTTGTGTGTGTGGATGTGGTGTGTGCTTGTGTGTGTGTGGTGTGTGTGTCGTGTGTTGTCTGTGTGTACGTGTGGTGTAACATACAGAGATAGAAGGCCAGCAGGGGTGACGTCTTATTTTTTGGTAAAGGGGATAGGCACCTCGCGTTTAAAATGGATATGTTCTGCGGAATCGGAACGTGGTTCCTTCTTTCTTAAGTGAATGTTCGAATGAACGATCATAAACTTAAAGGCAAACTGACAATCTTTGACTTTTCAGCGGCTTGTAAACACAATGAGCTCAAAAGCATTATTAGAAATATACCTTTGCGTATTATACGACGCGTGTGTATTGCACAGCAGTCGTTCTACACAGAAAACAGCGTAAGATACAACTAGTCGTAAATGTGCGACTAGAAACATTCCCCCCCCCCCGCGCCGCCAAATCGAGACCACTGAGTCATCGGGGCATTTTCACGCATTCCGACCTGTCCCGATGAAATGGCGACCACCGTACTAAGAACAGCCGAACGTGAGGGGTAAAAACATGGCGGCTGCAGATATATACTCACGTCATAAGTCTATGTTCTGGGTCTACGATGATACCGCTTACCTCGTCGCCAGCCAGCACCAGGTAGCCGACAATGACAAGGGCAACTCCGCATCCCTGCCAAGTATATATTAGGATATAATATTATATAAGGATTATATAGATCTCGTAAATTACATTCCACTAAGTTGTTAGAGATCTAGTTAGTGCCCAAATTCTATGCCTATTCTAATATTACAAATGTATAAATATATAGATATGCGTATATATATATATATATATATATATATATATATATATATATATATAA
>NW_014579984.1:1871-2929 GCF_000485595.1 Priapulus caudatus | reverse complement strand
GAGGCGCGCCGCAAAGGTGCAGGATGTCGAAGCTTTGTGAGTCTGAATTTGATCGTTTTTTTCACACTCGCACATAGATGAATTACACACGAATAAGAGCATGTCACACCAGCAGGACAGGACAGTCTAACATATGGCAAGTTCTGCACTAAATTATGCGGCCAGATTAGATAAGGATTTCGATAAGGATAATGATTGCGCTAATGATTGCGATAAGGATAATGATAAGGATAAGGATAAGGATTGCGATAATGATAAGGATATGGATAAGCATAAAGATAAGGCTGGCGATAAGGATAAGGATAAGCATAAGGATAAGGTTAAGCATAAAGATAAGAATTGCGATAAGGATAAGGATAAGGATAAGCATAAGGATAAGAATTGCGATAAGGATGAGGATAAGAATAAGATAAGGATAATGATAAGGATGGCGATAATGATAAGGATGAGGATAGGCATAAGGATGAGGATAGGCATAAGGATAAGNGAGTAAGGCTGCCTCCCATCACTGCATCTGCTACAGTTCATATTCAAACCGTATTCAACCTTGCCTCACAGTGCAGCACAGTGCGGGAGAAAGTCTGCCTCTGCTGGTCTCACCAAAGCCACGAACGCCAGCAACAAGGGCCAGGCATTCGCCAGGCTCACGACTTCAACCCTTGTGGAGCAGTGCAGGCTGGGTGCGGAGCAGAAAGGACCTGACGTGATGATGTTCCACTCTCTCGTCGTGCAAGCAGTGCCGAGTGAAGAATACGCACGCGGATTTCGAATGCATGCGTCAGTGCGTCACTCTCGCACTCTTTATGCGGGTCTGAATATGTACCTCGAAGATGTATGTGGCACGGTTACCAGAAATGGGGATATTTTATCGAAAATGTTATCTGTAAAAATGGCTTTTAATTATGCCAACAATATTGTTAGAAAATGCTATATGCTATATGCTAACAACGTTTGATTCAACATGAATTTTATTTTGTTACTTTCAATTCACACTTACATTTCTATTACGATGGATTATTAAGGAAGAATGTTTTCATGTTGTTGATTGCAACACAGCT
>NW_014579984.1:0-547 GCF_000485595.1 Priapulus caudatus | reverse complement strand
CATTGTTAGTGGACGCTGCGTGAATTAAGGCACACGTGGTGAAGCTCCATTCAGTAATAAAAGAAATAATTTTACTTATATATGATAATTTTACCATCATTTTATTATTGAAACGTTCCAAGTATCTGTGGGCGGAACCAGCACGTATTCACACACTACGACACTGTGTTATATTTTTCAAATGCATTCGGTGATCACCAGCTCTGTGTTACAGCGTGCAGATTCCCAGAATTTATCTAAACAAGATTGATTGATAGTTAGCTGCCCTAATTATTTCTTGATTGCCGTTTTTTGATTGCGCCTAGTCTTCAGTGTTGCAGCAGAGGCAAAGAGTTAAGATCATGCCAACGACCTGCGGAGGGAAAAAATCAGGTGTTATAGGTGTCGAATAGGTGCACGATATTGGGACTTAGTCTGATGTCTAGCTACTACAGATGGTTCTCAGTATTTACGTGTCGTGCTGATTATTCTGGTTCGATGATGAATATTTATGTGTGGCTAGTGTTGTTAATTCAGTTTACTTTGAATTTCACATAATAAACAAGAA
>NW_014579983.1:20980-22598 GCF_000485595.1 Priapulus caudatus | reverse complement strand
GATAGCTGCTACTATTACTGCGGTCCAGGCATTCACGCCCGCGTGTTCTATGTTAGCGCCTGCACTTAATAACGCTGTGACCGTATCCGTATGACCGCAAATAGCTGCTACTATTACTGCGGTCCAGGCATTCACGCCCGCGTGTTCTATGTTAGCGCCTGCACCTAATAACGCTGTGACCGTCTCCGTATGACCGCTAACAGCTGCCCGCATTATTGCGGTCCTACCATGCATGTCCGCGTGTTCTCTGTTAGCGCCTGCACCTAATAACGCTGTGACCGTCTCCGTATGACCGTACCAAGCTGCTACTGTTATTGCCGTCCTACTGTCATTGTCCGCGTGATCTATGTTAGCGCCCGCACCTAATAACGCTGTCACCGTATCCGCATGATTGGTACAAGCTGCCCGCATTATTGCGGTCCTGCCATGCACGTCCGCGTGTTCTATGTTAGCGCCTGCACCTAATAACGCTGTGACCGTATCCGTATGACCGCTAACAGCTGCTACCAATATTACGGTCCAGCCCTTCACGTCCGCGTGATCTATGTTAGCGCCTGCACTTAATAACGCTGTGACCGTATCTGTATGACCGTTAGCAGCTGCTACTATTACTGCGGTCCCGCCATTCACGTCCGCGTGTTCTATGTTAGCGCCTGCACATAATAACGCTGTGACCGTATCCGTATGACCGTTAGCAGCTGCTACCATTATTACGGTCCTACCATACATGTTCGCGTGTTCTATCTTAGCGCCCGCACCTAATAACTCGGTGAGCGTATCTGTATGACCGTTAACAGCTGCTACCATTACTGCGGTGTAGCCATCATGTTCCGCGTGTTCTATGTTAGCGCCTGCACTTAATAACACTGTGACCGTATCCGTATAACCGCTAATAGCTGCCAGCATTATTGCTGTCCTGCCATTCAGGTTCGCGTGTTCTATGTTAGCGCCCGCACCAAATAACGCTGTGACCGTGTCCGTATGACCGTAACCAGCTGCTACCCATATTGCGGTCCATCCTTCATTGTCCGCGTGTTCTATGTTAGCGCCCGCACCTAATAACGCTGCGACCGTATCCGTATGACCTTTAACAGCTGCTACCGTTATTGCGGTCCGGCCATTCACGTCCGCGTGTTCTATGTTAGCGCCTGCACTTAATAACGCTATGACCGTATCCGTATGACCGCTAACAGCTGCCAGCATTATTGCAGTGTCGCCATCATCGTCCGCGTGTTCTATGTTAGCGCCCGCACCTAATAACGCTGTGACCGTATCCGTATGACCGCTAACAGCTGCCAGCATTATTGCGGTGTAGCCATCATCGTTCGCGTGTTCTATGTTAGCGCCCGCACCTAATAACGCTGTGACCGTATCCGTATGACCGCTAACAGCTGCCAGCATTATTGCGGTGTCGCCATCATCGTCCGCGTGATCTATGTTAGCGCCCGCACCTAATAACGCTGTGACTGTATCCGTATGACCGCTAACAGCTGCCAGCATGATTGCGGTCCAGCCATCATCGTTCGCGTGTTCTATGTTAGCGCCCGCACCTAATAACGCTGTGACCGTATCCGTATGACCGCTATCAGCTGCCAGCATGATTGCGGTCCAGCCATCA
>NW_014579983.1:13445-14664 GCF_000485595.1 Priapulus caudatus | reverse complement strand
GAGCGAGGTGAACTACTTCACTGTCACAGTCCTGCTCACAGGCTTTGCAAAGTGCCTCGCCAATGTCCTCATCAAATGCCAAAACGACATCTCGTCCTTTGCTCTGTGCACGTAGGCCTGGGAGCTGGGCTAGTAGGCGTTCTTTCAGCCTTGTTGTATTCACTCTCGTGTCCAAGGGCACTCCAAGGTGCTCCAATCTGGTCGCGTACAGGTTTACTAGGTCGGCAAGTCTGAATACAGGAGATGTGTCCTCTTTCAGGTGAGTATCTTCAATGTAAAAGGCAAGTTCTGCCACGACAATTCCGGAGACCACACTTTCATGTCCAGTTTTGTGTTCAGCATTGACAGAGGCCTTTGCGCGATTGTAGAGAGACATTAAACACTTGGAATGATACTTGGCATCAAGAGCCCGCATATCACCCATGCTGAGCCGTGCCAGCAGTTCGTGGTCTCCAATTTGTGTTGCACACTGCCGCACACGCTGATCAATCTCGAAGGTGGTGGCTTCATGTAAGGTGTCCACATCAGACATTCCGCAGCAGAAGCATGAGGGTTGACTAGAGGTACTTGATTCTCCACGGCGTGACCTGCTGCACTTTCCTGGCACGGCATTGCCTACACCAGATGAGCTGCCTCCTGCTGGCCTCTTCTGTGCTCTTTGCAACTTTGTAGTATTATAACGAAGCATGCATCGTTTATGATATACAGCTCTGTGAGCAACCAATGTGGCCTCGATGCCCTCTCATTTATCAAGTCTATCAATCTGCAGCGTTATGGGTAATAAGCCCAGTTCTCCAAACTGCATCAGATTCCCGGCCAGTGTCTTCTACGCACTCCCTATGATTGGGCGTTTTGAATTTGCTGGGCAAACAAGGGACTCTGCTGTATCCTCCTGGCATATGGCACACAGTTTCCAGTTTGTGTTGGACGGGCCAACAGACGCACGGTCCATGTAAGGATGCACTAGCTGAAACTTATTAGACATGGTCACTCCCGCTCGTGTTGATTCCGCTCCTGATGATGATCACTCCATATTATGCAGAGACATAAAACACATTGTTACCACAATAATACAACTACTACTACTACTACACCACTATTACCAATTACTACACCACTTCCATCACTACCAACACCACAACAAAATAATTCTGAACCTGTCACCGATGCTGTGAGCGAAAATCCATTTCCCCACACAAATGACCATTGTTACAATATT
>NW_014579983.1:7333-12081 GCF_000485595.1 Priapulus caudatus | reverse complement strand
TGGAACGCTGGTTCTTAACCAGCCACGAACGAGCTGTTATCACAACAGCAATGAAGGAGATGTGTGGCCTGCAAGATTCTGATCGAGTGGGAACACACAATGAGGCAGCCCCAAACAGAGGGAAGAGAGATGAGGGAGATGTCAACAAGCTGTTGTCCACTATCACATCAGGCCTCATGACAGACACATTCTCTCTTGATGAAGTGGACAATGACAGTGATGACCCTTTACCCTTTATCAACATTTCCACAGGAGTGGTAATGCGACAATATGTTACAAGACGCCTACTGAGCTGCTATGAGTTAGGCACAGCACAGATGACAACATTTGAAAAGAAAAGGCTCAACACCAATGAGGTGCTTTTTTGGAATGCCTTACCCAATCTCAAGATCAAGACCTTCACCACATTGGCAAAGAAGAAGAAAATCAAGACAGCTGACGACAAAACAATCACTGTTGCTGCTGATCGTGACTTATTTGGCCGTCTTGTGATTTCTGCAAAGTCTAGGGACATCAACCTGAAAGAGGTCCTGAGCTATGAACTTTCGACTGTGCCCTATTCCCTTGTACACTCGGATGGCAATCTCAGGAAAACCACAAAGAGTGTGCTTCTCTCGGAGATGGAGACCAGGATGGATGTTCAGGAAAAACTTCCAGCACCGATGCAAGGGATGACAACTGCCCATCTGATTTATGGTATGGCTTCTGTACAGATGTTAAAATCTGGTGGTGTGTCAACCTTTGGAGAGCTCGCGTCCAAGCACTACAGTCTCATCACTGCACCATTTTCTCAGAAGGGATGCATGCGATTTGATGGGATCATAGACCAGTACAGGAGCATGTCAACCAAATCTGGAGAGCGTGCCAAACGGAGAGCATCCACTGCCCTAGAGATCAAAATCCAGAGCCCAGCAACACCAATTCCCAAGCAGTGGCCGAAATACATTGCCAATCCACAAAACAAGACCAATCTGTGTGCCTTCCTGTCGGAAACGTGGTGTCACATGGCACAAGAGAAGCTGCAACTCGGCCAGCAAATTGTCCTTGCTGGTGGTTTCAGAGATGGTCAACCCTTTGATAACTAGAACTGCTTTCGAGAGGTGCTAGCTCCTCACAGTGTCTTCAGACCACGAGGAAGCAGACACTAGGCTACTGCTGCATGCGAAACATGCATCGCATGACCACAAAAGGATCATCATCCAATCCCCAGACACAGATGTAGCTGTACTGTGTGCCACTCACTTCAACAGTCTCGCCTGCCAACAACTATGGTTCCGCACTGGGGTTAAGGACAAGCTGAGGTACATCCCCATGCACAATTTGGCTGCCGAGTTGGGTCCACAGCTCTGTGATGCATTGCCAGCATTCCATGCACTGACCGGATGCGACTCTAACAGTTCACTGTGTGGAATCGGCAAGAAGAAAGCCCTCAACACAATATGTGCTAGTAAGCTGCACCAGGAGAGTGTGTCTCCGCTGGGCAAAGACACCACAATGAGTGAAGACACTATCTCTGGGTGTGAAGCGTTTGTGTGCAGTGTATACACAAAGACCACAAAAGCTGGCAGCAAATCCGAAGATACTGGGTTTTCTGTCAGAGAGGCCAGAAGAATGAGGTGTTGCCGCCAACTTCAGACAGCCTCCTTCAACACCTAAAGCGTTCAAACTACCAAACTGTTGTATGGAGGAGGGCACTGGATGCCAGACAGGACTTGCCAACACCCGAGCAACATGGCTGGAGCATTTCAGATGGTGCTCTGCAACCTGTGCTGATGACAAAGGAGCCAGCACCACGTGGACTGGTAGAGCTTACGGCATGTCGCTGTAAGAAGTCAGCCTGTCGTCGAGCAGATTGCTCCTGTAGGACAAATGGACTTGCATGCGCTGAAGCCTGTGGTTGCATGGCCGATGAAAGCTGCCAGAACCCAAACATTATGCTACAAACCCCAGTAGATGGTCAAAATGTGGATGACGAGGACGATGAAGATGATTATATTTAAAGGCCGCACATAAGTTGACAGTGACAGTTCATACTGTAACCAGTTAGTGTTGACTATGATATATGACAATGACTATAATATTGAAAGTGTATTCTTAAATTATAAACACATTACAGATTAAACAGACTCAAGCAAGAGGTGATGCACATATAATAAGTGTGTCAAATACTTCAGTGCTGAGAACTATAACATTTCATATAGCTGACGTAAAATTGTCACTATTTCATTCACTATTTCATTTGCTGCCATGGGTTAGCCCTTCAAGATGAATAGTTTATATTTACTGAACTCTTTATATGGTCAACATTTTATTAATATTTGGCAATCGTTACTGCAGTTTAAGGAAAAAATGCCCGTCACGTGACCTTTTGACCTGTAGTGACCTGTAGTGACCTGTAGTGACCTCTTAAGTAACCTCTTAAGTAGGTTAACATTTTTTTATTGTAGCAATTTCTAAGACGGACCCATTGGTACCAAAATCATTAAAATTGGTTGATAATTAGCAAAGATATGAGTTGTTATGCTATTTATACCCCACATTTTTTAACGGTGTCGCGTCACCCACCCTTGTCTATAAAATGGCTTCTAGCACAAAACTGATACCACAATTTGAGACTACATACTACCTGGGGGTGTTCTAGGGGTCTATTCGACCATCCTGTCAAATCAAACCTTAGATGTAGTGACTGTTGAACGAAACGAAAATATCAAGGTTCGTGCTCCTGGACTATGGTAATTAGAAGAAGTTTCAAATTTGTTTCCTTCTCACACTGTACGCCAGCATGCGGCTGCGTTTGATTACGGAATGCACGTGTGAAAGCATTAATACCACGTCATGGCGTACGCGTGACAAATCTGCACTAAAACAATGATAAATATCCGTGCACATACTTATAAAAGGGTTTAATTTCATGGATACGAGGCATTCCAAATATGAATATTTATTGAGGAAAAAATATGCTTGTAATTTTTTTCGTGGAAAATCGAACATGCTCTCAGAACGATTGCAAAGCGGACACGATTTAATAAGAGCAAACTTACTGTTTCTCTATCGTATTTCAGGCACTTGTAGCGGTAGCTGGCGACTCCTGGCGACTCTGATCATTGTCCTGACACCTGAGAAAACAATACACCTGACGTGACAGTCTATCGTGTGAGACTGATGAACTAAAATTATACATATATATACTAACTAATGTTGGTAGTGAGATGTTACGAAATACAGGCAATTTAATGAGCACAGATTCCGGGAAAATTTCAATTTGTTTTCTTTAAATTTCTAAAATTTTGGGTGCGTATAAGGCAACAGAACGTCTTATAAGCCGCGAAGTTACGAAGTTACGTGCACTCTGATCTAATATATATATATATATATATATATATATATAAGCACGACACGACACACACACATATANCATGCTGTCAGCAGGTCTAGTCAGCCGTTTGCTCAGGTGTGGACTGATATGGCCTTGGAGCAATCCATCAACCTAGACTCAAAGACCAAGGGTGGCATCATCGGCATCAGTCAGAAACCCGGAGCATTGGAACGCTAGTTCTTACCCAGCCACGAACGAGCTGTTATCACAACAGCAATAAAGAAGATGTGTGGCCTGCAAGATTCTGATCGAGTGGGAACACACAAGGAGGCAGCCCCAAACAGGCGGAAGGGAGATGAGGGAGATGTCAACAAGCTGTTGCCTACCATCACATCAGGCCTCATGACAGACCCATTCTCTCTTGATGAAGTGGACAATGACAGTGATGACCCCTTACCCATTATCAACATTGCCACAAGAGTGGTAATGCCACAAGATGTTACAAAACGCCTACTGAACTGCTTTGAGTTAGGCACAGCACAGATGACAGCATTTGTATTGAGGAAAGGCTCAACACCAATGGGGTGCTCTTTTGGAATGCCTTACCCAATCTCAAGATCAAGACCTTCACCACATTGGCAAAGAAGAGGAAAATCAAGACAGCTGACGACAAAACAATTACTGTTGCTGCTGGTCGTGACTTATTTGGCCGTCTTGTGATTTCTGCAAAGTCTAGGAACATCAACCTGAAAAAGGTCCTGATCTATGAACTCTCGACAGTGCCCTATTCCCTCGTACACTCGGATGGCAATCTCAGAAAAACCACAAAAAGTGTGCTTCTCTCGGAGATAGAGACCAGGGTGGATGTTCAGGAAAAACTTCCAGCACCGATGCAAGGGATGACAACTGCACATCTGATTGATGGTATGGCTTCTGTGCAGATGTTAAAGTCTGGTGGTGTGTCAACCTTTGGACAGCTCGCGTCCAAGCACTACAGTCTCATCACTGCACCATTTTCTCAGAAGGGATGCATGCGAGTTGATGTGATCATGGACAGCCATGGTTCCGCGCTGGGGTTAAGGACAGGCTGAGGTACATCCCCATGCACAATTTGGCTGCCGAGTTGGGTCCACAGCTCTGTGATGCATTGCCAGCATTCCATGCACTGACCGGATGCGACACTAACAGTTCACTGTGTGGAATCGGCAAGAAGAAAGCCTTCAACACAATATGTGCTAGTGAGCTGCACCAGGAGAGTGTGTCTCAGCTGGGCAAAGACACCACAATGAGTGAAGACACTATCTCTGGGTGTGAAGCGTTTGTGTGCAGTGTATACACAAAGACCACAAAAGCTGGCAGCAAAGCCGATGATGTGAGGTACTGGCTTTTCTGTCAGAGAGGCGTTGCCGCCGACTTAAGACAGCCTCCTTCA
>NW_014579983.1:5007-7008 GCF_000485595.1 Priapulus caudatus | reverse complement strand
TTATATGGTCACCCTAGTGTAAAATAAACATAAGCATAGCAAACTCATGTAGCAACATTTTATTAATATTTGGCAATCGTTACTGCAGTTTAAGGAAAAATGCCCGTCACGTGACCTTTTGACCTGTAGTGACCTCTTAAGTGACCTCTTAAGTAGGTTAACATTTTTTTATGGTAGCAATTTCTAAGACGGACCCATCGGAACAAAAATCATTAAAATTTGTTGATTATTACAGGGCTGCCAACATTGGGTGATAGGTGAGAGTGAGATGTGAAGGAGCGAAGCGACCGAGCGGGTGGTGGGCGTGGGAGGGGGGTTTCCCTCCTGCCACGGTAGGGAGCTTTTGCATTTTATAACTTCAATTTGTGCAATTTGGTGCATACTAAAGTGACTGTTTTCAGATATTGTAAGATTTTTTTGGCTGTGCTTGAGATATTTCAGTGTTTTATTCATGAATAGAAGATATTCATGCGTGAGATATATCAGAATTTTTTTGCTGTGCGTGAGATATTGTAAGATCAGCGTGAGAGCGTGAGATTTGGTCAAAATGCGTGAGAGTTGGCAGCCCTGTTATTAGCAAAGATATGAGTTATGTTATTTATACCCCACATTTTTTAGCGGTGTCGCGTCACCCACCCTTGTCTATAAAATGGCTTCTAGCACAAAACTGATACCACAATTTGAGACTACATACTACCTGGGGGTGTTCTAGGGGGTCTATTCGACCATCCTGTCAAGTCAAACCTTAGATGTAGTGATGGTTGAACGAAACGAAAATGTCAAGGTTCGTGCTCCTGGACTAATGGAAATCGTTGTCTTAATAAAGAACATGTCGTGCACACTGATACGTGATTCGCGGTTGTCGCGTGTACCTGCCTGACTGGCTTCTGGGAAGTGCTTAACGCGCATGCTCGTAAGCCACTCGCTACGCGTCTTTCAACAAACTACACTGTTTAGTGGCAGCACCATACAGTCACAATAAATTTATAATAAACTGAATTCGGCCGTAACAGACACACTGTGTGCGAGCAGTTATTAATGTTTATTCCGGTTACACATAAGTTTTGGATTTCTATATCATCATTTATACATCGAACTTTTATTTCAACGTTACATTTTGGAGCCGTGACAGTCAAAAACCTGGCTATTACTTTGCGGACGAGAGAGCAAGAGAGAGGGAGGAAGAGAGAGAGAGAGAGACAGGAACAGGAGCAAGAGTAGGAGAAATGAAGAACGACGGAGAGCGATCGACGGAGAGCGATCGACAGAGACGAAGAATGGCGGAGAGCGAGACGGGAGGAACAGAGCGAGACGCGGGAGAGAGAACGGTGGATACACACGGCGTAGGAACAGCTACTGTGAGTAAGTCAGCGTGAAGGAAGGAACGGCCGGTGTTGCATCCGTGATACTGCGAGGGCAAGTCCGAGTCTCGACCTATGTGTGTGAGAGCGAGAGAGAGGGGAGAGCAGAACAGAGAAGGTAAGGCTGACAGAGCAGAGACAGAGGACGTGAAAGATAAATTGCGAACAGTAATGGCTAAAAAAAAATTCAGGGAATTCTATCATTTCATTGGTGGAAGCTTTAATCTCGTGCCGTCGAAACTGGACGTGAAAGTGTGACATCGTCAAGAATGTGTATTTTTATCTGTTTTTCTTTGTTTTATGTACGCGGTATTTTTTTCCATGCTAGTTGCTTGTGACCGTTTGTCTGTGTGTGGAAAATCTTTTGTGTGAAACGTTGTGTAGAAATGTGTGATCGTTTTCTTGAATGTGTCGTAATGGTACGTTTACGCTATATTGTCAGACTGCTAAACACATTGTTCAATTATAGTTTGATAGGCCTAAAACATTTCATCGAAAATATGAAATCAGTTTTACGTATTTAGCTCATCTGACATAGTCAGGTGCAGCTTGTAGAATCGCATGATTGTCCGTGCGTCCAGGCGTGCGTCCGTCAACAGTTGGGCACAAATCTAAACGGCTCGACGTACGGGCACGATAT